>NC_068417.1:5075814-5330814 GCF_023724105.1 Carassius gibelio | reverse complement strand
AAGATTGTAGATTACAGTCAACAAGTACAAGATTTTGTGATCATATTTTGTTCTTATTGTGATGCATGTCTGAGTGAAACAGCTTTAAAAACAAAACTGCAGGTCAGGAATTCATGAGTTTTTGATGAAAAGCTGATAATTGTTTGCTATTGTAAACAAGATCCCATCGTTTCATCACAATTTCACCATCAAGTTAGGCACTTCAAAAATAACTCCTTCAAAAACAGCTAGAAGCCTTGGAGTTATGATTGATGATCAGCTGACTTTCTCAGACCACATTGCTAAAACTGTCCGATCCTGCAGATTTGCTTTATTCAACATCAAGAAGATCAAACCCTTTCTTTGGGAACATGCGGCACAACTCCCTGTTCAAGCTCTTGTTCTGTCCAGGCTGGACTATTGCAATGCCCTCTTGGCAGGTCTTCCAGCCAATTCTATCAAACCTTTACAATTAATCCAGAATGCGGCAGCAAGATTAATTTTTAATGAGCCAAAAAGAATACACGTCACACCTCTGTTTATCAATTTGCACTGGCTACCAATAGCTGATCGTATAAAATTCAAGGCATTGATGTTTGCCTACAAAACTACCACTGGCTCTGCACCCATTTACCTAAATTTGTTACATCAGACTTATGTGCCTCTAGAAGCTTGTGTTCTGCAAGTGAACGTCGCTTGATTGTTCATCCCAAAGAAGCACAAAGTCACTTTTACAGACTTTTAAATTAAATGTTCCCTCCTGGTGGAATGACCTTCCCAACTCAATCTGAGCCGCTGAGTCCTTAGCCATCTTCAAGAATCGTCTTAAAACACATCTCTTCCATCTTTATTTGATCCTCTAACTTTAACACTCACTATTATAATTATATTCTTAAAAAACATCTAACTACCTTTCTATTCTTTTTGTATTCTATTTTCTTTTCATTTATTATGCAATTGTGTGTGTGTGTGTGTGTGTGTAAAGACCTCTAACACTAGCTTGCTCTATCCTTTTTTTATTCTATCTGTTTTCTTTTTATTTATTATATTATATAAAACCCCATGCTACGTGTACTGTGTTAACCTAACTGAGACTTGTTACTGTCACGATCATTAGATGGAGTGCCAATGAACTTCAGTAGAGGGCACTCCACTCAGGACCATTCCAACCATCAACCACCAGATGTCACTTGGACACTAGCACCTCTCATACTGTTGCACCACACCCGAACTACATTCCCCATGAGTCACTGCATAACAATCACCCTGCCACAACTGCACCTCATTCATCAGCCAATTTCCTTGCCACACCTGCACCTCATTTACACACACATAAAAGCAGCACAATCACTCTCACTCACTGCAAAGTCTTGTTTAGCCTGTCTGACATTTCCGAGCATTTATCCTAGTGTTTGTTCTCCCTGTGTATGATCTTTGATTGTTTAGACTGACCTGATCTCTGCTCGTTACCGTTTATGATTCTGGATATCCCTAACATACCTGACACCGTTCCTGATTTCTGCCTGTATGACCATTCTCTTAATATAGTTTCTGCACATGGATCCGAACGCCTCTGACTCCCTGTTACAGTTATAGCATTTATATATCATTGCTCTTTTTGTTGTTTTTAATTGCTTCCACTGTCCTCATTTGTAAGACGCTTTGGATAAAACGTCTGCTAAATTAATAAATTTAAATGTAAATGTATTACTGTGATCTCATGTGACTGACAGGTTTTCCCTCCTTCACATCATCAGACGAGAGAAGAGATGTTTTTATGAGGGAAAGGGATAGTTATTTTCATTAAAGATCACAAGAATACATTCATTTTTGGAAATAAATGATGTACCCTGATAAATCAATCTGACTGTAACTGCTGTAGAGTATAATGATACTAACTGTAGTTTCTCCAGCTTGAATTGTGTGTTCATCAGTAGATCACTGAGGTGTTTCACTCCAGAGTCTTCTAGTTTATTCCAGCTCAGGTTCAGTTCTCTCAGGTGTGATGGGTTTGATTTCAGAGCTGAAGTCAGGATGAGACACTGTTTCCCTGTAATACTGCATCCACGCAGACTGAAGACAGAAAGAGAAAACACAATGAATCAGACACGTTATGTTCATGTGTGAGTAATTCATCATGTGTTAACAACATACATTGCAATAAATAAAATATTACCAAAAACCTTATTATATGACCATAAACAAAAACAGAAGAAAAAAGATGAACAAAGTAGATACAGGATGAACTACAGAACTAAATAAAATAACATTAAATATGAAAATTGAGTTTAAATGTGAGAAATCAAGAAAATTCTGTTTCTGAATTACAATTTACTTAAATATATTTTTTATTTTTTTTGCAAACTTTTTTTGGCTGAGTGAATAAAAAAAATATATATATATTTTGGTCCATTAATGAACTGGATTACTGTGATCTCCGGTGATTGACTGAGATGAGACCATCGAGCAAGAACTGAACCCCAACTGTTCCTCAGCGCTGCAGGTGTGTGTGTGTGTGAGTGAGTGAGTGAGTGAGTGAGTGAGAGAGTGAGAGAGTGAGTGAGAGAGAGAGAGTGTGTGTGTGTGTGTGAGAGAGAAAGAGAGAGAGCGGTGAAGTTCTACCAGCACCTGAAGCGCAGCGAGCCGAGCTCATACCAGGCTGAAGCCCTGCGGTGTCAGGAGCAGAACCTGCAGAGGAGCGCTCTCTCACAGCTGATGCTCAAACTACAGCCAGACCAGCACAGCACCATCCGACCAAACCACATTATCCAGTTACAAAAACAGAATTACATCACCTACTGGAAACATGCTACTAAATCACAGAAGAAGATGGAGCTGTACTTAGACCTGAAGAAAGATTATAAACCAGCAGAATACCTGAGCTGTGTAAAAGATCCCAAATTAAGAAAAACCCTTACAAAATACAGAGTGAGCGATCACTGTCTGGCTGTAGAGAGAGGACGACACAGACAGAGATGGCAGCCGAGAGAGCAGAGAGTGTGTTCACTGTGCTCTCAGAGAGAGCTGGAGACAGAGGAACACTTCTTACTACACTGTGATTACTATCAGAACATAAGAGCTGCATATTTTCACAAATTCCAACAAATTAAACCAACATTTATGACATTACCAAATACAGAAAAATTAAATCACATTTTAGGAGAAAATTCCAAAATGATCACAACAGCAGCAAGATATGTATCAGCCTGTCACAAACTAAGACTGTCAGCCAGTGGACAAAACTGAAGCAAGAGCATTTCTTACATGTACTGTATTTATTTTATTTTATTTTTATTTTTTTTGTTATTTGTTGTTGTCTTTTACTTGTTTCTCGTTTGAAGAAAAAAAAGGAGAAAGTATAAATATACTTAATTATTTTACGAATCTGTTTTTGTTTTATGTATTATATAATTGTTTATTCCTTATTCATGTAATGTACAATGCTTTGGCAATACTGTGCAAGTCATGCCAATAAAGCTCATTTGAATTTGAATTTGAGTGTGTGTGTCTGTGTGTGTGTTCACTGTGTGTGTGAGAGAGAGAGAGAGAGAGAGAGAGAGAGAGAGAGAGAGAGAGAGAGAGAGAGAGAGAGAGAGAGAGAGAGAGAGAGAGAGAGAGAGAGAGAGAGTGTGTGTGTGTGTGTGTGTGTGTGTGAGAGAGAGATAGAGAGAGTGTGCGTGTGTCTGTTTACGGTGTGTGTGTGTGTGTGTGTGTGTGTGAGAGAGAGAGAGAGTGTGTGTGTGTGTAAGTGAGAGTGTGCGTGTGTCCGTTCACGGTGTGTGTGTGTGTATGTGTGTGTTTACAGTGTGTGTGTGTGTGTGTGTGAGAGAGAGAGTGTGCATGTGTCGGTTTTCGGTGTGTGTGTGTGTGTGTGTGTGTGTGAGAGAGAGAGGGAGAGAGAGTGTGTGTGTGTGTGTGTGTGTGAGAGAGAGAGAGAGAGAGAGATTTTTGAGATTTCAAACCTCTTTATTTTTCAAAACATGAGTTCTCTACAACACAAATAAACCCATTTCTGAAACGAAAAAGAAAAAAGCATGATTTAACTCAGAACAGTCCCAAAAAACAAGACATTTTCCACTACAGAACATAAAACATTTTTAAGACACCAAATGTTTATGAACTCCTCTACATTATTTGTGGTACTGTAGAAATCAAAATCAACTTTCAATCTAGCTTTCACCATTCTAACAAAAACAGTATTTATGTCAAAGTCTAAGGACTCTTCAATCTTATTTCTTCTACTGAGGTAGATAGCCATTTTTGCTTGACCAAATACAAAGTTAAACAATTGACATTTCACTCTCCTTTTTTGACTATAACTAAAACCAAGAATAAATAAATTCTTAGAAAATTTCTCTCCAAACATCATGAACATTTGTTGCAACAACTGAAAAAAAGAGCACAATCTGCTACAATCCAAAAAGCAGTGGTAAACTGTTTCCCTCTGCAAACAAAAAGGGCACTCTTCACTTACATTAGGATTAATGATGGAAATAAAAGCATTAACAGCCACACTACCGTGTAGGATTCTCCACTGTAAATCCCCAACCCTTTTGGTCAACGGTGGTTTGTAAATCGCTCTCCATACTGGTCTGACCTCATTGTCAAGCCCCAAATGGGCTCTCCAAGGAGTGTCAGCCCGACCACTTAATTTGACTTTATTTACAATTTTTACAAACATTTTATACATAGTTTTTCCTCCCATGTCTTCAAATTCATTTGTGAGAGTCTCTCTGGACTCTAACAGTTCACCAGTACAGTCTTTAAAATCAGGAGATAGAGTCAATGCAGGAAAAGAATCATCAACAACTGGTTGACCTTGTCCATTACTGTAGTCATTTAGCAAAGATAATTCAGTCTTAGTGAGTTCGCACTTCCAAGTGCTAAGCATTTGATTTATGATCCTGATCGATCGAACTCCAACACGAGAAGCTAGAGCTGCAGTGTCGATCAAATTTGGTCCACACAGATCAACCACATGTCTCAGTGTAACAATCCCAGCCGTACAGAACGACTGCATCACAAAAGGTCCGGTTATGTGTTTTAAGTTGAAACGAGTGCCATTCACCACTGGCTCTTTCAACAGCCATGACAGGGACTCACAGCTTGCCACTCTCTTTTTATGGAACATCCCCCACACGGTGAACAGTCCATGGTAGAACTTTGGGAGGTTAGACAGCTTTTGAGCACTCAAGTCCATTAAAAACAAAGGCTCAGCAAGACCCAAATTCCCGCCTCGGATCAATATGGTTCTGGCTAAGGGTCTCCAGACAAGATCTACGGGCCCAACAAGAAGTCTCTGGATAAACTGAAGTCGGAAAGTGGCGCCCCTACTGGCGAGATGAATAAGTCCCTGCCCTCCTTCCTCTTTTGGCAGAAACAGTACACTCTGTGGGACCCAGTGCAGCCGGTCCCAGAAAAAGTCCACCAACACTGCCTGTATCTTAGCCAGCAGTTGTGCAGGAGGGTCTACGCATGATAACCGGTGCCACAACATTGATGACACTAAATTGTTGATCACTAGTGTTCGGCCCCTAAAGGACATGTGTGGCAAGATCCATTTCCATTTTTTGAGACGTCCTTCGACTTTCTCTAAAACATTTTCCCAATTTTTACATAGAAAAGTATAATCTCCAAGATAAACACCAAGGTATTTAAAACCACCCTTGTTCCAAATTAACCCGGCAGGTAAAACAAGTTTTCTGCTCAACTCATTACTATTCGTTAAAGCTTTGCTTTTCTCCCAGTTAATTTTGGCAGAGGACAATACGCCAAACCCATTAATATTTTCTACAAGGGTGTCAATATCTTCTTGTCTTTTGACAACAACAACAACATCATCGGCATAAGCAGATAATTTAAAAGAGGTTTCACATCCAGGAAGGTTTACACCAATAAGAGATTTTCTTAGTTTGTGCAGAAGAGGCTCTATGGCCAAGGAGTACAGCATGCCAGATAATGAACATCCTTGTCTGACCCCCCTATGAACTTTAAAAGGAGCACTTAAACCACCGTTGATCTTTACAATACTCTCAATGTCACTATACAAGACTCGAATCATGTTTATTAAACCAGAGCTAAAACCAAACGCACCTAACGTTTGCCACAAATACTGGTGCTCGACTCTGTCAAAAGCCTTTTCTTGGTCTATTGAAATCATACAAATTTCACAACCCAATGAATTGGAGAGGTCCAAAACGTCACGAATTAAAATAACATTGTCAGATATCAACCTATTGGGTATGCAATACGTCTGGTCAACATGGATAACATGCTGCATAACATTTTTCAGTCTCATTGCCAACACCTTCGACAAAAGTTTGTAATCAGTGCAAAGCAGAGCAACTGGCCTCCAGTTCTTTATCTCTTGTAAATCTCCTTTTTTGGGGAGAAGAGTGAGGATTGCTCTCCTACAACTCAAAGGTAAATGTCCTTTTTTTAAACTGTCTCTGAGAACAAGCAACAAATCTTTGCCAATCACAGACCAGAAAACTTTATAAAAGTCCACAGGAAGTCCATCAATGCCCGGAGATTTACCGCTTTGTAGACTCTGCAACGCAGAATATAATTCATCAACGGAGATCGGTGCATCCAACTCCATGTTGGCCTCTTCGGAAACCTTAGGTAAGCCCTCATAGAAAGACTGCGCCACCTCTGGTCTCTCTTGGAACTCACTCTTAAAAAGCTTCTCATAAAAAACAACTACAGATTTACGAATGTCCACAGACTCCTGCAGCAATTGTCCAGTACTGGCAGACCGCAGAGAGTGCATTAGTCTCCTTTGTCCATTTTTTTGTTCAAGGCCAAAAAAAAAATGAGAAGGTGCATCCATTTTGGCTATATTTTGATGACGTGAGCGAACCAGAGCACCTTGACCAGAGAAACCCAACAGGTTAGATAGAGCTGACTTTTTCCTTTTTAAAGCTTTAAAATGTTCTACTTCTCTTGTTGAGTCTGCCAAATCTTGCAGCTTTACTATTTCACTCTCCAATGCTTTCATAGATCTAGTCATGTCTCTTGTGACATTAAGAGTATATTGTAGGCACAGCTGTTTTATTTTGACCTTCCCTATGTCCCACCACTGTTGTAATGAAGTGTACTCCGATTTTTCTTTTGTGTAACCACTCCAGAAATACTTAAAAGTATCTTTAAAAGCATGATCAGAAAGCAAGGATACATTAAAATGCCAATAGGCACTTTTACATTTAACATCCTTAACAAAGATATCAACTTGTACGAGACAATGATCTGAAATGCCAACTGGGTGTATTGAACACCCTTTTAGTACATTACTCTGATGTTTGAAACAGTAGACTCTATCAAGCCTAGCCAAAGACAAAAAATTATCTTTAACATGAGACCAAGTATACTGCCGCTGAGTGGTGTGAAAAAACCTCCAAACATCACATAAATCATTCATCTCAATTAGTTTTACAAGACAATTCTTACTGGCTCCATGTGGTTCTGGGTGGTTTCTGTCTAGAGCTGCGTTCTCAGTGCAGTTAAAATCACCACCCAGGAACATGTATCCATCAGCACTACATTTGCTCATTACATCATTGAGAGTGTTTAAAAAGACCACTCTTTCTGGGCCTACAGTAGGAGCATAAACATTTATGAAAGTCATTTTTACACATTCAAACACAGCTTGTATTTTTAACAAGCGACCTGGAATTATTTCCTCAGTAACACAAGAGATGGGTAAAAAATCTTTAGAAAACAAGATACCCACTCCACCACTATTACTACACTTATGACTGAGAAAAACTTCCCCATCCCAATCTTTCTTCCAGGCAGTTTCATTTTCAGCTGTGCTATGAGTTTCTTGTAAAAAAATTACATTCAGTTTTTTAACTTTAAACAAACTGATGAGGGAAACTCTCTTCACATCCTCTCTCGCACCATTAACGTTTAAAGAACCCAACTTTATGTCACACATAGAAAATGTTAAGTTGCATTTAAACAGAACAGAGAGGTTAACACAAACAAAGAAAAAGAAAAACAAAAGGCACTTAACCATCATTAGCTAATTGTGCTCTCGCTTTTATCATTAATTTTTTTAAACGAAAAATTTCCTGGTCTGTAAAGGTCAGTTGGCCTGAGTTTTCTTTATTTTTCATGAAAAACTTGACTGAGTCAATGAACAACTTTAAATCTGGAAAAAACTCATCAATTTTAACTGATCTCAAACCTTTGGTTCTTTGTAAAAAAGACTGAATTTTAGTGAAAGGGTAAGCACTCTCCACGTTCATCTGTGTGTCTCCACTAACATCACTTTCAGACTCTTGTGTGCTCATCAACACATCATCTGACTGAGAAGAAATGCTCATTGGATTCGTTTTTGATACTTTTGTAACTTGTTCAGTGTTTGATTTATTTTCTGGATTTTTTCTCTTGGTTGACAGTTTTGAAATTTCAGCATCCAACAAAGCATCTTCTTCATTAAACAACACTGACTCAGCTACTCTAGTCGCGGTTTGACTAACATTTTGATCCTCTTTTAAAACATCTTGTGCGTTTTGATCACTCGCTACACTTTCTGTCTGCTCATTCTCCTGATCACTATCATCTCCGTTTTCTTCCTGGACCGTTCTCTGCGGTTCGACGGGTAAAGAAGTTTCGCTTTCGGCCCGTACGGGCGGCAGATCCGCTACAGCCCGCACCGCACCTGCTCTCTCTGGGCACGAGCGAATCACGTGACCAACAATTCCGCACCCAAAGCATTTCATCGTCTCTGATGTTACATGAACGGTGTAATCAAAGTCATCAACCTTAAACTTAAACACTAAGTTTAACTCTTCATCGCTCTTTTTAAGAATCATGTGTACATGTCTCCTAAAAGACACAACATGTTTAAGATGAGGAGATTTACAGCTGATAGGGATCATTTTTATCGGAGTCACTAGTTTTCCGTGTCTCCCTAGTTCTTTTTCCAAAAGTTCATTTTTCATAAACGGAGGTACATTCGAAATGATGACTTTTTTGGCAGGGTTCACTAGAGACAAAACTGGTGTGTATGTATCTTGAATCACAACTCCACTTTCAAGTATCTGATTTACTTTGTCCACACTGTCTAAAAAAATCACAACGGCACTATTCATCCTAGAAGCCGATTTAATACTGTCATATCCGACAATCTCACCCACCGCTAGACTACAATCTTCAACCGAACACCCGTTAGGCGGAGAAAGTTTGATAGCGTGTCGGCGCGTGAGCTTGTGCAAACTACTGTGTTCACCTGCAGCAGCCATGCTGACCAGCCACGCCGGCAGCCGCCGCCTCCACCAAACAAACACAAACACAAACGATACCCAATAAACACTGTCCCTCTAAAAAACTTCTCAAAGCATCAACAGAGAGAGAGAAAAAAAGAGAATTAGAAAACTCACATTCAGCACGCTCTCAGCAGCAATCACCGCAATCACTCCCAACACGCACCCACACCCTAGCGCAACAGTCACACCGGAAAGTGAGAAAGGGAGAGAGAGAGAGAGAGAGAGAGAGAGTGTGTGTGTGTGAGAGAGAGATAGAGAGAGTGTGCGTGTGTCTGTTTACGGGGTGTGTGTGTGTGTGTGAGAGAGAGAGAGAGAGAGAGAGAGAGTGAGAGAGTGAGTGTGTAAGTGAGAGTGTGCGTGTGTGTGTATGTGTGTGTGTACAGTGTGTGTGTGTGTGTGTGTGTGTGTGTGAGAGAGCGTGTGTGTGTTCACTGTGTGTGTGTGTGTGTGAGTGAGAGTGTGCGTGTGTCTGTTCACGGTGTGTGTGTGTGTGTGGGTGTGTGTGTGTGTGTGTCTGTTCACGGTGTGTGTGTGTGTGTGTGAGAGAGAATGTGCGTGTGTCAGTTCACGGTGTGTGTATGTTTGTGTGTGTGTGTGAGAGTGTGCGTGTGTCTGTTCACGGTGTGTGTGTGAGAGAGAGAGAGAGAGAGAGAGAGAGAGAGAGAGAGTGTATTTGTGTGTGAGAGAGCGTGTGTGTGTGTGTGTTCACTGTGTGTGTGTGTGTGTGTGTGTGAGTGAGTGAGAGTGTGCGTGTGTCTGTTCACGGTGTGTGTGTGTGTGAGAGAGAGCGAGAGAGAGAGAGAGAGAGAGAGAGAGAGAGAGAGAGCGTGCGTGTGTCTGTTCACGGTGTGTGTGTTTGTGTGTGTGTGTGTGTGTCTGTTTATAGTGTGTGTGTGTGTGTGTGTGTGTGTGTGAGTGAGAGAGAGAGAGTGTGTGTTTGTGTGTGAGAGAGAGAGAGTGTGTGTTTGTGTGTGAGAGAGAGAGAGAGAGTGTGTGTGTGTGTGTGTGTGTTAAATGCAGATCACATGTTCAGAGTATGGGACACTATATTTGGCCACACGTCACATCCTTCATTTCCTTTTCCTGAAAGTAAACAGTAATCTTTAATCTGACTGTAACTGCTGTGGAGTATAATGATACTAACTCTAGTTTCTCCAGCTTGAATTGTGTGTTCATCAGTAGATCACTGAGGTGTTTCACTCCAGAGTCTCCTAGTATTTTATTCCAGCTCAGGTTCAGTTCTCTCAGGTGTGATGGGTTTGATTTCAGAGCTGAAGTCAGGATGAGACACTGTTTCTCTGTAATACTGCAATCACACAGACTGAAGACAGAAAGAGAAAACACAATGAATCAGACACGTTATGTTCATGAAGTCACAGCAGAACAACCTTCATCTGTCAAATCACAGCATCTTAATCTACATTGAGAGAAAGAGAGAAGATAGAAGAAAACTATTTAATAAAGTCAAAATGTCTTGATAAAACAAAAAACAGAGGAAGAGTGTCTGAACACCTTTGGATAATTTTCCACAATTTGGTCTTCAAAACAGAAAAACAAATAAGTTGTTCATTTAATCAAATAATTGACACTTCACATGATTTATGTATAATTTCTCCTGAATCTCCTGAAAATATTCAAACCAAAATAAATAGGCTTCTCTCTGATTATGTAATTCATATGAAATGTGCATTTCTCTCTGGCGTTCATGGAGAGTCTGCATCGTCAACTTCATCTTTTCAGCGACACAGAAAACACCAGTTTATTACTAAACAATTAAATGTCTCCTTACTAATTTAGACACATTCATATTCATTACTTTAACCGGTTCTTTGTGGCAAGCTTTATGTGTGCGGTCATAACACTTATTATACTGTAGGCTATAGCCTATTTAAGTAATTAAATTAATATAAAGGTGTGATTTGTCCACGAATGGCTTAAATGAACAACTACTAGTCGACTAGAAAAAAAGAAAAAAATTAGTCAGAGGCAGCCCTTATTCCACGTATTTTGGAACCAGCAGGGCATTCTGGGTTGAGTGAGACCCCACGGAATGAGTGAATATTCAGAAATGTGCTCTCCGCTCACAAGCTCTGATCAGAACAAACCCAATATTTTCTTTTTCTTGTTTTGCGGTCTGAGTCGCGGTCAGGTGTGGGTTGTTTATACATTGACCCGCGGTGCATCACTGGTAACGGTCAGTGAGGGTGATAGGAAGATAGTTTTTAAAGTGTCATGAAACCCCAGATTACTTTTTCTGAGATTGTATCAGATGTGTGTGTGTTGCACTTCATAGAAGACAATGTTAGCATTCATTCATTTTAACTGTTTAAAACACAGTTTTGTGATGTGGTAAAGGACTATAATACTTCGATGTCGTGTCAGTGTCTCATAATTCTTCAGACCTGTAGCACTGAGCCCAGAATCACGCTGTGCTTCCACCGTCGGGTCAGAAACTCCTCAGCGCTTCATTAAAACACCCTTTACACGCCTCTCTGGAACAACGTCACACAACTCCATCATTTCACCAACAAAGAAATTATCAGAAAACTAATAATAGATAAGTCACTGGAACCAGAGCGATCACAAAACAAACATGATAAAAGCAGACGTTTGTTTGCATGCTTTGTTAAAGATTTACATGGAGCGTAGATGAGTTAGGACAGATACAACATGTTACTATACACTACACTAAATAATACACTATTGTGATCGTCTGAATGAGAAGCTGACGTCTGATTTCTTCAAGCGGTCTTACCATGTTTACTATGGTAATGTTAAGTGCATAGACCTTATCACTTATAAATATTCAGCCTTGTAAAGTGATCATAATCCACATCAGATCTCAAACAGAAGTTATTTCAAACACTCGCTGCTGTCTGAAAGTGAGTTCTGAGCTATTATTATTAATGTCTTTAACTTTATGAAATGATCCTCGGCACTGATGCTCTCCATACTCAGAGAAACTCCACCTTCATTCATAACCTCCTTTAACCTAAACTCAGAGACCCAGTTGGCCAAAAAACCCTGGCCATTGTCCCAGAGGAAGACCCAGAAGTGACAGTGGAAACCAGACTGACCCTGACTTTATGAAATTACACATAGGCAAGGCAAGGCAAGTTTATTCATATAGCACATTTCGTACACAATGGTAATTCAAAGTGCTTTACATAAAAGAAAGTAAAATAATCAAAAGTAAAATAATAACAAAACTAAAGAACTTTTAATATGATTAAAACATTTACTAAAAATGAGTTTAAAAACAGTTAGAAAATGATTTTACATAAAAGAAGAAAAAAAAGAGTGAAAATATAGTGCAATCAGTTTTGACATTGCACAGTGCTCATTCAATAAATGCACAGCTAAACAGATGGGTTTTGAGTCTAGATTTAAATGTGACTAGTGTTTTAGCACATCTGATCTCTTCTGGAAGCTGATTCCAACTGCGGGCGGCATAGTAACTAAAGGTGGACTCTCCTTGTTTTGTGTGAACCCTTGGTATTTCTAACTGACTTGATCCTAGTGATTTGAGTGCTTTGTTAGGTTTATATTCAGTGAACATATCTGCAATATATTTCGGTCCTAGGTCATTTAGTGACTTAGGCTACGTTCACACTGCAGGCTGAAACGACCCAATTCCGATCCGATCTTTTCAAATGTGACCCAGGCCACTTGGGTATGTGGTCCTGAATCCGATACGTATCAGATCTTTTGAAATGTGACCTCCGTCTGAACGGCCAGGCCACATGTATCTGACCCGTACGTCATTGATACGCTACAAACGCCATAATTCTGCGTTGAAGTAGGCGGGAACGAGAAGAGCCACTCACATCAGTATCCCACCACTCCTGCCTGTGACTCCGCACCCACACTAGTCAGAATCCTGGCAGCAGCGTTCTGGATGAGCTGCAGCTGTCTAATGGTCTTTTTGAGATGGCCGGTGAGGAGCCCATTACAATAGTCCACCCTGCTGGCATGAACAAGTTTCTCCAAGTCTTGACTGGAAACAAAACATCTAATTCTTGCAATTTTTTTAAAAACGATAGTATGCTGATTTAGTTATTGCTTTGACATGATTACTGAAATTAAGGTCTGTCTCCAGAATCACACCAAGATTCCAGCCTTGATTTTTAGTTGTTTGACCCCTAGAGTCAAGGTATGCATTCACCTTGAAAACTTAATCTTTGTTTCCAAATGCAATTACTTCAGTTTTTTCCTTATTTAACTGAAGATAGTTCTGGCACATCCAACTATTAATTTCATCAATGCATTGGCAGAGGGAGTAATGGGGCTGTAGTCATTTGGAGATAAGGCTAGGTAAATCTGGGTATCATCAGCATAGCTGTGATAGGCAATTTGGTTCTTTCTCATTATTTGATTTAGTGGAAGCATATACAGGCTAAACAAGAGCGGTGCAAGAACTGACACTTGTGGGACTCCGCATGTAATGGACGTCCACTTAGACTTATGCTCTCCTAGACTCACATAATAGCCTCTCCCTTCTAAGTATGACCTGAACCATTTGAGTGCCATCCCAGAAAGCCCGACCCAGTTTTCCAGTCTCTCTAGTAGTATGTTATGATCGACAGTGTTAAACGCAGCACTGAGATCTAGCAATTCCAGCACCGATATTTTGCCAGAGTCACAATTTAAGCGAATATCATTTATTATCTTAATGAGTGCTGTCTCTGTGCTGTGATGCGGTCGGAAACCAGATTGAAAATTGTCCAGGTATCCATTTGAGTTTAAGTATTTGTTCAGCTGATAAAAACTACCTTTTCTATAATTTTGCCTATAAAAGGAAGATTAGATATTGGTCTAAAATTGCTCAAAATTGTCTCATCAAGATTGCTTTTTTTCAGGAGGGGCTTAACAACTGCAGTTTTTATGGAGTTTGGAAATGTCCTAGAGAGAAGTGAGGCATTCACCACTTCTAAGAGATCTGCTTTTAAGCAGTTAAGCACATTTTTGAAAAAAAGATGTGGGAAGTGTGTCAAGACAACAGGTTGATGATTTTAGTTGCTGCACTATGTCCTCCAGAATTTTGCTATCAATTGTTTCAAAAATAGACATAGTATCTTTTTGATATTGTGGCCGAATCTGTCTGACCTCTGCATTACTTGAGGATGTGCTAATCTCCTTCCTGATATTGATGATCTTCTCAGAAAAGAAGGAAGCAAACTCATTGCATTTGCTGTCTGAGAGCATTTCACTGGGAATCTGACTTGGGGGGTTTGTCAGTATCTCAACAGTGGCAAAAAGAGTACGAGTGTTATTTAAGTTACTGTTTATAAGGTTTGAGAAGAAATTCTGTCTAGCTGTGGCTAGTTTCACATATACTTTTTTTTTTTAATTAGTCTTCAATCCTCAGTTTGTAGTCAGTAAACATGATCACATTCAGCAGTCACAGCAGAAATTAGAAACAAAATTTAACTGAAGTCTATTCAAAAGTTGTATGAATCTATTCTAAGAAGGTTGTAATCTGTATTAAAGACAAACGATAGTATACACATTAATAAAAGACTCGCTATTTCTAATGTGTTCATATTTTCTCCAACCCCTATGCACTTAAAGGGATAGTTCACCCAAAAATGAAAATTACCCCATGATCTACTCACCCTCAAGACATCCTAGATGTATATGAATTTCTTCTTTCAGACAAATATAATCAGAGTTATATTAAAAATGTCCTGGCTCTTCCAAGCTTTATAATGTGGGGTCGGACTCAAATGAGAATTAAAATAGAGGACTGTAACATTACTAGTCATGTAACATGTGAAATGATGTAAGATACTCACTTCAGTGTGTTGAGTTTACAGTGTTTATCCTGAAGTAGAGCAGAGATCTGATTCACTCCTGTGTCTCCTAGTTCACGTTCACTCAGATCCAGCTCTCTCAGGAGTAACGGGTTTTTACCCACAATTCCAGTCACATACTGACAGCCTTCATCTGCAGCAGGACCCAAAAACCTGCAGAAGAGAAGATGAAGCTGGAATCAATTCAGTGTGCATTACATCACAAAACATTTAAAGATTATCAAACATTGTTTGTAATGAAAAACTCTAGTTCAAGTTTAAACAATTGAACATTTAAATATACAATTTTTTTAAGAAAGACAAAAGTCAAAAGTAAATTTAAAAGAAACTCAGGGGCAAAAGCTTATGATTCTCAAAAATCTGAAGATTTTTCTGCTTTTAAGCAGGAGATTAGGAAAGTTAACAAAGAGGTAACTAGCTTGTGACAGCTAAGCATTCATAGTGATATATTTAGTTGATCTTTTGATGCCGGCTCTTCCCATTATTATGTAGCAGAATTCACCAAACACTGGATTACTGATCCACTAACAGAGAACATGACCTGGGTTCAGACCATCTCTGGATAGTTTTATTTAACTGATGTCTGTGTTGATGCAACAGTAATTCTGCTCATTATGAGAGGAACTGCAGGTTCAGACGTGTGCGTGTGTGTGTGTTTGTGGTCTGTGATAGATCTGCTGTAGTAGATCTACAATGTCGTGAATCTGAGCTTTATGGAAATTAATGTACAGTGCATTCAGTAACATTTAAACAATCAGGATAATAAATCACACTGAATATGTTTTTCATGAGACATGTCCACAATGACACAATCATAAATGTTAACTATTGAGGCACCAAACTACTGAACACCAGCACATCTAGTGACCCAAAATGTCTGATTAACCTGTAACTTTTAACACAACTAAACTCTGCTGACATTTATCATCAAAACAACAGCAGCTGCAGCATTTGATCTTTCATGTTTGATCATTTTCAACAACAAATTGTGTACCTGGCTGAATTAGTGAAATAATATATTATTCTATAATACACTTTAATATAATATTACACACACACACACACACACACATATACATATATATATATATATATATATATATATATATATATATATATATATATATATATCACATCTCACCTCAGAGTCTTGAGTTGACAGTTTGTATCCTGTAGTAAATCACTGAGCAGCTTCACTCCTGATTCTCCAGGATCATTTCCTGTGAGATCCAGCTCTATCAGGTGTGAAGGGTTTGATCTCAGAGCTGAAGACAGAGCTTTATAACCTTCTTCAGTGATACTGCAGTCTGAAAGTCTATTAAAAATAAATATGTTATTCTTCCTTAGAACACAGATTGTTACACAAGTACATGTTCTAGAATGAAGAAAATAAAAAGCAGATGTAGATGCACTACAGTATTTTTGACCTGAATGGACTCTTTTCACAGTAAAGCTGGGTAAAGTTATATATTGGTGAACGCAATCTACAACAAATGCAATTTTTAATTTTTTTAATTTTCCACAATTATAACCTACAGTTGCAATCAAAATTACTCAGTCCCTCAGAGACTGCAGTACTTTACAAATACAAGCTTTTCTGAAGATCCAGGATAAAATAAAAATCTATGACAGTTCACTGGTTTCAAAAGTAATATATTAAGTCATAATGTCAATATATAATCTTATATAAATGTATCATTTTTGAGTTATAAGATTTTAATAACCGAGATGTGTCACAATTATTCAACCTTTATTCAACATTGCTGTTTTACTTGGCAGTCTAAAGTCTCCAGGTTTTTGTAGACCTGTGGAGCTCTGGAAGAATGTTTTATGGAGTGATGTGACCAATCTGAAACTTTTTGGACCCATGGATCAGTGATATGTCTGCTGCAAATAAGGAAAAGCTCATAAGCAGAAGAACACCCTCTCCATCGTCAAACTTGGAGGTGGATCAGTTCTGTTATGGGGGAGTTTTACTGTAGCAGGAAGTGGAAATCATGACTGTATGAAGGAGATCATGGATTCTTTAAAGTATCAGGCCATTTTGACAAGAATTATGATGCCTTTGGTGCAAAGACTGAAGCTGATGATAAATGGACTTTCCTGCAGGAAAGTCATCCCAAAGTACACATCCAAATCTACTTCTGCTTGGTTTAGGGATCAGTCATAGAATGTGCTTGAGTGGCTTGTTCAGTCTCCAAATTTAATTCTCATTGAAAATATCTGCTTGAATTTGAAGAAAGCAGTAGTAATATGAAAACCAAAGGTTATCAGTGATCTGGAAGCTTTTTCAGGTGAGGAGTGGACCAAGACTGTAGTAGAGAGGTGACCAAAGCTTCTTAACACTTACAGGCAGCGTTTATTGCTTAATACTTACTTCAGCTTTTCCAGTCTATACTGTACATTTTCAAACAGAGTCAAGATGATCTTCATTCCTGGGTTTCCTAGTTTATTCTCACTCAGATCCAGCTCTGTCAGATTTGAAGGGTTTGAATTAAGAGCTGCAGCCAGAATATGACAACCTCCTTCTGTGATGCAGCTGTTCTTCAGACTGCATAAAGAGAAAACACTTCAGTTTTAATCTCAATATTTACCAGTATGTTTTAGCTGACATTTGACAAATACTGGTTATTATGATGATGATGGCAACTCATTCAGTCAGCAATCTCTTATACAAGACGCACAAAAACACCCAGTAGCAAGAATTTCAAAATGTCCTTGTAACATTGAAATAATACATGTCAATGTGTTGAGTGTACAGTGTTTGCAGTAGAGCAGAGATCTGATTCACTCGTGCAGAACATTGAGATCCAGTAATCTGTCTACTCTACTCATCTAATCTACTCATCGTGCCTAGATCTAGACTTAAAAAAACTTTTAAACACTGTCATTTGCATTCAGAAACGCCTCCAATAAACCTTATATGGTGACAACACCTACCTTTATAAATCATGTGAATGTATAATGTCCTCACCCTAAATAATGGAAAAAGAAAGCAGTACCGACTGAGAAGACATTCTGTGCGCTCACTAAACAGATCAGTGCTCTTTTTAAACATGTTTTCTGCACAGAGCATGGTTTGCAGAATCCTGCAGCAAAGCAAGATCAGTCATGACACTAAAGCTACATTTCAAATGACTTCCCAGCTGCACGCAAAAAAAGGCATATCTTACTTATTTTTGTCTTGTTTTTACTTTAAATAATCAAGATGCATTTACTATATAAGCAAAAATATATTTAGTCTTGTTTCCTGGGGAGATAAACAAGACTAAATACCTCATCTAACTTGAACTATTAATTTATAAATGCAGTATTTGCAATTAAAGGACACGGGAAACACACAGTAGCACTTCATTTTTGTAGTATTGCCATTCTAGCACTAGATTCTCTGCTTAAGCATGCTCAGAGTTGAGCTTATATTTACACACAGTCCTATGTTAGGGTGCTTTCACACTTGGTTCACTTGCCTGGTCCGAACCAGAGTTCGGTTGCTCCCCCCTCCCCCTGCCCCCGCTGGACTGTGTTCATATTATAATATTTGAGTCCGAACCGCGGTCCGCTTGCGTCATCAAGCCAGCAGCTGTTTACCCCGTTGCTTGGTAACGACAGCGCAGGAGAAGGCGGCAAATGCATAACATTACTCTCTGCATTTTTATGTATTACGTTTTTGAACTGTTCGTTTTGTTGATAAAGCTTCGGTACATAAAGGCACTTGCGTCTGTCTTACGAATGTACTGAAAAGGCTCTAAAGAACGTTGAAGGCGAACATAAATGAGATGTACAGCTCTCTGCTTGCAGCGCGTCAGTCACGCTCATCAGTAAAGTGAGTGAAACACACACACAAACACACATTTTCATCAAATAATTTGTCATTAAAAGCGGTACACTTCCGCGATTTTGGTACGATTGCGTTCACATGAGCAGCGAACCGTACCAGAGTTCACATGAGGTGTACCCCAGACCACCGTTTTTAAGCGGTACGGTTCACGGGTGCGCATCAGAGTACGGAAGACAGTGTTCACATCATCCAAACGAACCGAATTCTGACGTCAATCGACCCCGGGTGCGCACCAAAAGTGCTAATGTGAAAGCACCCTTAAAGTACCAGTTGGTAGATCCCACACTTTGCATGACACTGTTCTTATGCACTCATTACACACACATTTGTGAATATGCACTGCTGATAAATGAGGACCCTGCAATGTAGAGTTTATGCTGGAATTAAAGCCTGCAAATTTTCAAAATTTAAATTAACAAAACACTAATGATTGTCACAAAACTTACCTCAGTATCTCTAATTTGCAGTTTATATTCTCCAGGCCAGTGCAGAGTAGCTTCACTCCTGAATCCTGCAGATTATTATTGTTCATGTTCAGCTCTTTCAGATTGGTCTCTGATCCAAGAACTGAAGCCAGAGCTGGACAGCTTTTGTCAGTTAAGCCACAATCATTTAGCCTAAAAGAGAAATAAATAAAATCACAAGGTTCAATTTATCAAAAATCAATTTATACTAATTATTTTTAGATTAAATATACTGCATATATATGAGAATTGTATTGATTCAAATTTCCTACATAAAACAAACTAGCATGCTTGAATAAAACAATAAAATGTAAATTAATAATAGGCTTATATCATTAATGGCAATGAGTTATATATTTAAAAGTGCTGCTCTATCTTGATGAGTTTCTTAAAGTGGAGATGTGGAGGTTAATTTATGCATTGAGGTTATGCAAGAGTATATCTTCTTTAAAGCAGTAGTTTAAGAAGTTGAACTGCATATACTGTTGAGTTTTTTTCTGATGAGGTCAGCTGGGTCACCTTGTGCATGCAGTAAGTTAGTAAAATAAAGTTGACGGGATAGCGGAAAATTATCAGAAGGAGATGTGTAGCACTGCGTGAGGTAAATGGTGGTCACACCAGATACTGACTGGTTCTCAGCAAAAGAGAAGTGCTCACTAACACAGATTAAGACAGATTTGTGAACAATATTTGTGAGAAATAGGCCTTTTGTGTACACAGAAAAAGTCTTAGATTTCTGAGTTCAGCTCATGACAAATGGGGGCAAAAACAATAGTGTTGCGTTTATAATTTTGTTCAGTGTTGGTATGCACCGACATCTGCAAATTATCAAAGAGAAAAATGGCCAAAAATGCGAGCAAAAAAGACAGGGTACATATAATAATAATAATAATAATAATAATAATAATAATAATAATAATAATAATAATAATATATGGCAGTGTTCAGCACGCATGTTTCACTCTCCTCATCGCTGCATGGATTGACGCTCCTCTCAATATTCTGAGCATATCACACAAGTCCTCAGGTTCTCACACTGGCTTCCAGTTACATTTAGGATTGATTTGAAAGTACTTTTACGTTAAATCTAGACTTAAAACTCATCTGTTTAGCTGTGCATTTATTGAATGAGCACTGTGCAATGTCCAAACTGATTGCACTGTATTTTACATATTAACTGAATTTTATGTAAAATCATTTTCTATTTTTAACTGTTATAAATTCATTTTAAATAAGTCCAATTTTAAATAATTTAAGTTTTAATATTTGTTTTATTTGTTCTTCATTATTATTTTACTGTATTTTATGAATTACCATTGTGTATGAAATGTGCTATATAAATAAACATATATAAAAGTTAGAATATTCTTATTTTCGTTACTTTTGTTTGAAAGTATAATTTTTCCATAAGCTTAGCACATACCGAACTGTACCGTAACCGTGACCATATCAATGTAGATTAATGCAATTTTAGCATGAGAACAAAACATGACAAGATATATTAAATAACTTACAGAGCTCTTTTGCAGGTTTTGATGACTGCTGATAATCTAATGAGACACTCGTCTGATTTCTTGAATTTCTGAAGCTCAAACTCCTCCAGCTCCTCCTCTGATGTCAACAACACAAAGACCAAAGCAGACCACTGGGCAGGTGAAAGATCAGCAGATGAGAGACTTCCTTTGCTAAGGTGGGTCTGAATGTCTTTCACCAGAGTTTGGTCGTTCAGTTCATTCAGACAGTAGAACAGATTGATGGATCTCTCTGGAGACAGATTAGACTCTAATTTCTGCTTGATGTACTGAACTATTTCCTTTTTGCTCAGCTCATTTCTATTTTCCAGTGTCAACAGACCCTGTAAGAGTCTCTGATTGGACTGGAGAGACAAACCAAGGAGGAATCGAAGAAAAAGATCCAGGTGTCCATTATCACTCTCTAGTGCCTTGTCCACTGCAGTCTTGAGCAAATCAATCATGGTTTTACTTTTATATTTCCATTTTGTATACTCATGAACAAATATACTTTTCTTCTTTAGGTCTAGAAACAGATGTGCATAAAGGGCTGCAATAAACTCTTGAATGCTCAAGTGAACAAAGCAGTACATGGTACCAAGAGTGATCCCTGTTTCCTCCTTAAAGATCTGGGTACACATGCATGAGTACACTGATGCCTTATAGACGTCAATACCACAGGCTTCCAGATCTGTGTCATAGAAGATCACATTGTATCTTTCCAGCTGATCAAATGCCAGTTTCCCCAGTGAAAAGATGGCATCTTTATCCCAGGAAACATCTGGTGTATGTTCTCCATCATACTTTTGTCTGCTCTGCTGGATCTGAAATCTGAGGAAGTGTGTGTACATTTGTGTCAGAGTCTTAGGAGTGTCTTCAGTATTTGACTCCTGCAGTGTTTTGGAGGCATCATCAGCCTGATTGATTTTCGCAACATTATTTATTTTCTCCTCTAAAATGTTCTGGAGAACAGTGGCTGAAATCCAGCAGAAGACTGGGATGTGGCACATGATATAGAGACTTTTTGATTGTTTAACATGATCAATGATTTCTTTGGCCTGATTCTCATCCGTGACTCTTTTTCTGAAGTACTCCTCCTTTTGTGCATCATTGAATCCTCGTATCTCTGTCAGCCGGTCGATACAGTCAGGAGGAATCTTACTAGCAGCTGCTGGTCTGCTGGTGATCCAGATGAGAGCAGAAGGAAGCAGATTTCCCTTGATGAGGTTCGTCAGGAGAACATCCAGAGAGGCTGGTGATGATACATCAGAAAATGTCTCATTATCCTTAAAGTTTACAGGAAGACGACATTCATCAAATCCATCAAGAATGAACAAGACTTTGAATTGATTTCTTCTTGTAAGGTTCAGTCCTTGTGTCTCTGGGAAAAACTGAGTTATAAGGTCCATCAAACTTAGTTTTTCTTGCTCCTTTAAGTTCATCTCTCTAAATGGAAGAGGAAATATGAAGCTGATATCTTGATTTTCTCTTCCTTCGGCCCAATCCAGAACAAACTTCTGCACAGAGACTGATTTTCCGATGCCAGCAACTCCTTTTGTCAGTACAGTTCTGATCTGCTTGTCTTGTTCAGGT
The DNA here is from genome assembly GCF_023724105.1 of Carassius gibelio. Taxonomy (NCBI): domain Eukaryota; kingdom Metazoa; phylum Chordata; class Actinopteri; order Cypriniformes; family Cyprinidae; genus Carassius; species Carassius gibelio. Next base: position 5,308,341 of record NC_068417.1, on the reverse strand, counting down.
GCTTCAAACAAATGTTTGCACTCAACCTGTATCTCCTGTGATTCATGACGTCTGGAAGCAACTTCAATCTGTCTCACCTCATGTTCAGTATTGACCTGTTCACTACAACCCTGAGTGATATAGAGATCTGTGTAGATGTTCTTCAGAAGTGTAGAGTCTCCTTGCTTTGCAATTCCTTCAAACACACATTGATACTTCTTATTTAGGCTACACTTTAGCTGATGAATGAAGACCAGCTCATCTAAACAGAAACAAAAATACAGATATTGTTTAATCATATTTTCTCTCTACATTTATAAGTGACAATCTGACAGATGATTATGAGTCTCTTACCTTCTAGAGTATCAGCAGCTTCATCTTGCTTCATCTCTCTCAGGAAGTAGAGCGTGAGATCAAGAGCTGCTTCTTTCATACTGCATCTGTTCTCATTAAAGTCCTTCACAAAGTATTGCATGTCCTCTTTTTGTAATATTTTCTTAAACATGTCCAGTTCTTTCTTTAGAAATGTGATTATTTTGCTCTCAAGATCCTACAAAGACAGACAAGAATGAATGAGAAAAAAAATCCTATATTTGGTCAAAATTATTTATTCAGTAATTACAAATATTCATCAAAAATCAAGTTGAGACAAACATTACTTTGTTGTAAATATTAATAAAAATAGGCTTTCAATCTTATTTTATAGGTTCTTAAAAATAAAAATTTGAAATACAAGTTCTGTCACACTCTTATTCAATAATTTGTTTATTATAATTATTAAATATTCTTGAAAATCTGTTTTATTACCAGGAAGATCTGCAGGAGACTGTCTGTAAAATTATTGTGGTTCCTGTGAGACTGTAAATCTGGATCTAATGTTTCATACTGAAGCCTAATCGTAAATAAAATAAATCACAATACTGCATTTTTAGTGGAAAAAAAAATATATGATCAAAGTATATTTTAAACATTTTAGCAAAGAGAAAAACAATAAATAAGTGATCAATTCATGGACTACAAGTAGTTTTATGATAATTATCCACTGATACACTTTGACACAGTCTGTGTGTAAACAGAAATAAGAAACACATCAAATACCGTTTGGTTCGTGATGTTTCTTCACTGAAGTTTAGTGGTTCTCCCTTTGACCGGTCACTCTTCACAGACACAGAGCTGGACACGTGTGAGTCTGATCTTACACTAATGACACAAAGAACAAAATACTTTACTACAGGAGCTCCTTCAGTCTCATTTAAAGAGCTTCACTGTTGAGGATGGTAATGAAGCACAGTATAGACATGCATTTGACCATCTGTGACTATGGATAGATGGAAAGACATATTCATGTTGGGCTGCATGATCTATTTTCATGGTTAATTTATACCTCCTTGTGTCTGCTTGTGTGATTGTGTTACTGGAAAGAAGCTCCAGACTGAGTTCAATAATTGAATTATTGTTTTATTTCATTCATTTCTATCACAAGCATCTTAGTGGAGAAATAAGCCAACACTACATTATAATGTGAAAGATAATAAATACCTTTTGATAGATGTCTTTTTCTCACTGAAGTTCGGTCCATCACCATCCTTTGACCGGTCACTCTTCACAGACACATGTGAGTCTGATCTTACACTAATGACACAAAGAGAGAAGAGAAACTTTTCTACAGGAGGTTCATCTGTGTTTTATATTGACACACATTCTCTCTAGTCCTTCACAAAACATTTGTAGATTTTTAAAGATAGCAGTCATTCTTGTTTACAGATTTACATTTGTTTAACAATTTCTGTAAAGTTAAATGTGAGTGACTTAAAATGTGAGACTAAATATATTTTTACAAATATTTGACTGAACTAATTAAAGAGATTTTATTTTTCATTTTCTTTTTTGACTAAAATAGAAAGCAGAAATGTCAGCGCTACACAGTTCTGACACTATTTTAAAAGTTTATCACTTAGTTTATTGGGTGTAATAACAGTAACAATGTTGTTGTAAAAATTAGTGCATCCTTTTGACTTCAAGTCCAAGTATGAGCTGAGCGTTTAACAGAGATAAGCTTATTTTACAACTCTCTAACCTTTCAGATACAAACTCATAAAGTTATAATTTTCTTCTTCACTGTAACAACTTTATGTCCTGAAGTGTCAACATGAAATACAGTTATTTAACTGCGGTTTTTTGTATTTTCTGTACAGTGTATTTAGGTGCGGTTCATTGTATTTTCTGTACAGTGTATTTAGGTGCGGCTTATTGTATTTTCTGTACAGTGTATTTAGGTGCTGTTCATTGTATTTTCTGTACAGTGTATTTAGGTGCGGTTCATTGTATTTTCTGTACAGTGTATTTAGCTGCGGTTTATTGTATTTTCTGTACAGTGTATTTAGCTGCGGTTTATTGTATTTTCTGTACAGTGTATTTAGGTGTGGTTTATTGTATTTTCTGTACAGTGTATTTAGAGGTGTGGTTTATTGTATTTTCTGTACAGTGTATTTAGGTGTGTTTTATTGTATTTTCTGTACAGTGTATTTAGGTGCGGTTTATTGTATTTTATGTACAGTGTATTTAGGTGTGGTTTATTGTATTTTATGTACAGTGTATTTAGGTGTGGTTTATTGTATTTTATGTACAGTGTATTTAGGTGTGTGTATCAGATGTTGTACACAGGAAGCTGGGAGAAAATGCACTGCAGCTTCATAAAGCGTGCTGTACACAAGCTAACCTTTGGGTCGTACGGCTCAGGAACAGAGTTATTAATAAATCTTAAACACTGAATCCAAACAAAGAGGGTTTGCTTTGTAACTTTGAAGATTTTACACAGATATATTACACACTAAAAAAAACGAAAACAATAAAAAATATCATATGACCCTTTAAATTAAGTCTGGAGTCATTTTTTAATGTCTGATAATAAATGTATGACCTAAAAACCAAAATCACTGTTGTTGAATAAGCAAGTACAGGCCCAGTGCTGAAGAACGACTGTAAAATGACTGTAAATTATGATTCTGATTTTCATTTCTGAGATATTTATAATCTATTGGCTACTTTTAAAATAGAAACATTATTTTTAAGTAGAAGTTATGAAGCTCTGAAGTTCTGCAAAGCATTTGTAAATACACAACAAAATTGGTTACTTTTTTGTTTTGTTTTTCCCAGCAAACCTCTGAAAGTGCAGCAGTGTTTAAAATGATTGTCTGAAAGCAGACTCAGTCTTACCTCTGTTTGTGTGAGAGACTCATCTTTCCTCTCTTCTCTGACATACTGCAGATGAACAGCTCAACACTGAGATCTTTGTGTCTCTGAAGACGATCAGATGCTCATCATGACCTGGACATGACAATCAGATCAAGATCATGAGAGTTCAGAGGAACAAATGATGAAGAAAATAACTAGTGCTGACTCTTTTGAGTTATCAGGCGATCAATATACAAATAAAATATGCTACACATATACTGCCCTGTAATAATCTCTTCAGATCACTCTCAACACAAGTCTTTATTTACATACGCATTACTTAAGAAGTTTAAAAGATTTGTTTTGCTCGTGTTTATCGTCTCTCTATCCGGTAGAACAGGTTTGATCTGACCACAGAATACTTTCGGTTTCGCGTCTTAAAATGGAAGAAGGAAGAAATATAACAACTCTTTTATAATTATTCTGACTGCTATACCTTTACAGATATATTTTTACAGACTTGTAAAAATGTTTTAACATTCTTCATCTTTAAAAGGTTTGTTTTATTAATATCTCTCTGTATCTGGGTCGTTTGTTATTCGTCGACAGACAGGTATAAGTTATAACTGAACAAATCCCGCTTCATCCAGCTCTGAAAAGCGTTCATCATTCTCCTAAAGAAGTGTAATGGTGAAAGTATTCAGACTTACTTGCAGTAGTTCAGACGATCTTGTGCTGCAGGAACAGAATCCAGAAGTCTTTCACACACTTCCGGTTTGTGATCGCTGTTAAACACCTGTGCGATCTTCACGATTGATGTTTGTCACCTGACACGACTTCATCTTGGAGAAAATCAAAGTCCACAACAGATCTCGTGCATCAGCGCCACCAACTGGACAGGAATGTGAAGCACAAACAGTGTTGCCAACTTCTTTCAATGGAAAGTAGCTAAACCCTGCCCCAAATGTCGCTAGATGACGTCATATGGTAATTACCATATTCATGACGTAGGTGCATCATATTATCTCGCCCTTTCTGTGCTCATGTACTGCATTTTAATGCTGCAAAAATTCTCAATAAAACGTTTTTTATTATTATATTTTAATGTTTCTGTTGTCAGACAACGGAATTAATATTATAATGACTGAAACGCGGTCCATTAAGACTACATACCAGCTCTCAAAGATGTTAATCTGTGCACTAAAATCCTATTCACGACTATGAAATAACATACACATAAGATTAAGACAATGGTTGAACTGTGATTTCGACTGTACTTTTATGTAAAATAGAGTTTGAAGCAACAGAATATCTTTTTTTAACTGAAAGTGCTGCTCCTCTCTGCTCGCTGAACAGGGCAGATAGAGATGCGTGTGCGCGCGCTGCCTGTGGGGAAGAGAGAGAGAGAGAGCGCTAGTGGTGGAAATTATGATTCTTTCTAGAGATTCGTTCATTTTCAGTTCGTTCACCAAAATGATTCGTTCAGAATCGTTCACTGATTCGTTCAGTGACCATTTCTTCGTATTACACACAATAAGCCAGCAGGTGGCAAAATAGAGTGTATTATGTGTTATGTCTTAAGTCAACGAACGTATTCACTTGTTACAAAAACTGATCTGGCTTTATTAATGTGTGTATAATCGCATTCAATATATAAAGTCTAATTAAGTTGTTCAGATGAACAAAGCACACGGTTTTCTTGCCTTATTAGCATTTTAATTGTTTGGTCCGACAGTTTGTATATTATATATTCACATTCTAAATATCAAAACAAGCGTATGTGCACAGTACAGTAACTATAACTGCGCTTTGCATTTTTGCGAGATTGACATGCTAAATGGCAGACTAACCCGGTTTACTCTCATTCATTTCGTTCACGAACGACATGTGTGTATCAGTTCAGTCATTTCATTCACGAACGAGATGTATCAGCACAAACAACTCATTCACGAACGACATGTGTGCCAGTTGTCATTTCATTCACGAACGAGATGTATCAGCACATTCAACTCATTCACGAACGACATGGGTACCAGTTCAGTCATTTCGTTCACGAACGATAAGATCTCTAGATCTCGTTCAGACTCATATGAAACTCGTTCATTGAAGGTATTCGTTACTACATTCAACAAATCACATACTCACATCTCATACTCGAAGGCTATTGGCTCGAGGTTGAGTAATTCTTTGTCAGGATGAAATGCTTGTTACCTGGTTCACCGAGCATCGCATGCGCTGCTTATAGCGCCGCGCTGCTGCGGAGGGAGGAACTTCACTAAACGAGAAATATGAGTCAGTGGATAGCGTGAACGAGAACGATTCGTTCACCTAAAAGATTCGTTCAAAAAGAACGATTCGTTCACAAACGACACATCACTACAACCCAGTAAAACTACACTATGGAAAAAAAATTAAAGTAAGTGAATTTTAAATCTAGTGCATACAAAATTTGAAAAACTAAGCTATGTAGACACACACAGACATCAAGAACCAGCATATGACTCTCAACAGTGGTGACAATCAACAAAATGTTGCATGCTGGGTAAAACCATGCACTGCAGTATGAAAAATTGTCACCACTGTTGAGGATCGTGTGATAAGTGTGTTTGTCTAAAAACCTGAACAGGTTGCCTCCTTTTGTGTCTTTCAACATTGTGATTTTTTATTTTTTTTTACTTCAGTTCAGTAATAGCTGAGTGTCAGTCTACTATAGTGGTGGAAATTATGATTCTTTCTAGAGATTCGTTCATTTTCAGTTCGTTCACCAAAATGATTCGTTCAGTGACCATTTCTTCGTATTACACAAAATAAGCCAGCAGATGGCAAAAAAAAGTGTATTATGTGTTATGTCTTAAGTCAACGAACGTATTCACTTGTTACAAAAACTGATCTGGCTTTATTAAAATGTGTTAATAATCGCATTCAATATATAAAGTCTAATTAAGTTGTTCAGATGAACAAAGCACAAGGTTTTCTTGCCTAATTAGCATTTTAATTGTTTGGTCAGACAGTTTGTATATTATATATTCACATTCATAAATCGGGGATTAAACGTGGAGTTGCTAAATATCAAAACGAGCGTATGTGCACAGTACAGTACCTATAACTGCGCTTTGCATTTTTGCGAGATTGACATGCTAAATGGCAGACTGACCCGGTTTACTCTCATTCATTTCGTTCACGAATGAGATAAGCTAACAGTTCATTTCATTCACGAACGACATGTATCCGTTCATTCAGCTCGTTCACGAATGTGCCAGTTCAGTAATTTCATTCACGAACGAGATTTACTAAATCATTCAACTCGTGCACGAACACATGTGCTTTGCCGCTTGAGAAACGTGATTGGTAAACGGTTTGCCAGAATATACCCTGACCATCAGGTCAGTTATTTCATTCACGAACGAGATGTATCATTCAACTCGTGCACGAACGACATGTGTGCCAGTTCAGTAATTTCATTCACGAACGAGATGTATCAGCTCATTCAACTCATTCACGAACGACATGGGTACCAGTTCAGTCATTTCGTTCACGAACGATAAGATCTCTAGATCTAGTTCAGACTCATATGAAACTCGTTCATTGAAGGGCGTATTCGTTCACTGCATTCAACAAATCACATACTCTGTCACATCTCATACTCGAAGGCTATTGGCTCGAGGTTGAGTAATTCTTTGACAGGATGAAATGGTTGTTACCCGGTTCACTGAGCTGTGCATGCTCTGCTTATAGCGCCGCGCTGCTGTGGAGGGAGGAACTTCACTGAACGAGAAATATGAGTCAGTGGATTACGTGAACGAGAACGATTCGTTCACCCAAAAGATTCGTTCAAAAAGAACGATTCGTTCACGAACGACACATCACTAGAGAGCGCGCTTGTGCTCGTTCGGCAGTACTGGAGAGTCATAAGCCCCTTTCACACTGCCATTCCGGCAAATACAGGGGTAAAGTGTTCCTGTAATTGTTCCCTGGTCGCTAGATTTGGCACTTTCACACAGCCAGTGATGACCCGGTATATATGCGTGCTTTCACACACAACCCCTGAAGATCCCGTAACGACACGTGACATCAGCGCGTGACGTGTAATGTACGAGTTGGCAACACTTGGCACGTTATACTTTAACTGAAGCAAGCAAACGATCTCTGCGTCAGCGCGGAAAGTGAGGAACTAACTGATCTCTGCTTCATTACAGTTTGCACATGTGTTTTCGTCGCGAATGTTGATCTTCCTTCAAAGCAGCCGGTAAAAGAGTCGCGCGATAACGCGCGTCATCACTTCGATACCGAATTAGATCTGGCTTTTGTTCACACAGCGCTCGTTCCGGATCGATTACCGCAATGTTACTATGTCCCCGACCCGGATTCGATTCGGTAATCAATTCCGGGACGTGGTTGCTTTCACACAGAAGGCGACCAGGCAATGTTACGGGAATATTGCGGGTCCGACGTGCAGTGTGAAAGGGGCTTTAGAGAATAAATAAGGTCTGTCAAAAAAAAGTCGCTAGATTTGTCGCTATGGGGGTTTGAAAAGTCGCTAAATCTAGCGACAAATCCGCTAAGTTGGCAACACTAAGCACAAACACACCGGCTTTCTCCTTCTTCTTCCTTCTAACAGCAGATCCCAAACTAAAGCAGTGCACTAGCGCCACCTGCTGTTTCTTCACATTCTCCCTCTCAATCTGCTCCATTCACCTCCTTCTGAGACATTTGACTACTCTGAAGGGTTAATGAATAATGACAAATCATATCAAATAATCCAAACCAATCAAATCAATCTGAAAGGTAATGATTATATGAAGGTATGCTATATAACAGAAGTATATACTGTCCTGTTTTTATTTGAATAAATTTCATTACATTTCTTTCATTACAGCAATAGTCTGAATTCAGATTAAATGATTTATTCAGTTATTCTTTAGGTTATGATGAATAATTAAGATATATGAAATGTATGATTCATTGAATTAGTTTAGATCTCAATTAATTATAATGAACTTTCAGTTTCTACATACAAATAGAAAATGTCCAGTTATTTTCATCTTATTATCTGAATCTCTGGTTGCTGTGATGTAGATATATGTGCTTTTAGACAGAGACATTGCTGGATCTGATGAAGAGAAACCCCAGGAACACAGAAGAAAGATCTTGTTTGAGACTCGAATCTCAATCATTAGACTGTAAAAAGTGTGAGAGATGAGAGAGATCGACCTTTATCTGTTCTCACATGGACAGATATTCAATGAGTATGGCAGAAATGTAGGCAGTACCTCACCATTGTGAAGCAGAGTACTAATGATATTATAAAAGATATGATGCTTAGAGAAGATGTGTTGAAACCAAAAAAAGGTCAAATTTGGATTAAAGAGTTCATGATTGTTATTGGGAAGATGAAGATAACTATTAGAGGCCAGATATAAACTGAAAAAGGTTTTTCAAGCAGTACTTCATCCAATTAATAATTAGTCTTTCATTTTAGTTTACCATTATTTGTTTTATTTATTTGCTATTTTTTTGTTTAAAACATTGATAAATGTTCATATTTGTCATTAAGAGCTCAACTAAGACATATTTGTTTTGAGGAATGTAAAATATCAGGTCAGATGGATTCTGAGGCGTTGGGAATCGAGAGTCGAATCCAAAGGAATCGATTCAATCAAGGGGAATAATCGACTCCTGATTCAGAGCCTTTTTCAGTTCAACAGATCTTATCCATGGGTGTCTCTCAAACAGAAGACTGCACACATCTAAATTCACCAAAATAAACTGAAAGAAAACGAGCAGGTACTGATCATCTGAAATTTAGGATGCATCTTTCAGTTTGAGGAGCACCATTCACCTCCATCAGACCCGATAAAAGCATTATTACCCAGCACACACACGCAAAGGTCGTGATAACGTTTTTATTTATTTTTTCATTTGTCATTCAACAATTAATATAAAGCTGTCAAAGTCTTGTTTTGCAGTTGTTTTGACATGAATTTGAATAAATGAATTCATACCACACACACAATTTCACTTCTTTTATTACACAACTTCAATGGATGTGTCTTCATTAGACAAACATAATAATGGTGGTTCTGCGCTCAATGACTTGGTTTTAAACCTGTATTGTTATCGCTGCTATAGGTCAGTAATCATCCAGCACTCGTGCGTCTCGTCGAGTAATGGCTCTGTTTACTAACCTGAGCGTAGATTTACTGTGGTGTAATACACTTCACATAATTACTCTGAGATTACTGACTCTAGTTAAGTCAGAATCAATTTAGATGTCACAATTTATTATCAGTCAGGTAAATATGTATTATCCCAATTACAGAGCCAATTCAGAGATATCAAATCAATAGAAAACATCACTTTCTCAAAGACAGATCTAAGAGTGAGTATGGAGTGTATATGAACACACTGCACACTACGAGCTCATCTGGATACAGAAGGACCCGGATCTTCTTACAACATTTCCTTAAGTACTTCAGACCAAAGCAAACACTGATGCATTGATCATGTGATCATTTACATCTTTTTGGGGACAGATGGTAACTCACATTAAAGACCCTGGGACCTGACACACACTCGACAGTGAGCAGAATATCTCTAAACTCTTAGGATCTGTATTTACCTTCTTTATATTAACTGTAAGATTGAGATCATTGTAGCAGTCGCTCTGAGAGAATTCAGATCATACCAGACACGACTCAGAATATTACTTCATTCATGTAGAACATCATAATACTAGAATACAAATGTTTTATGTGTTTAAACAGAACTTGAAAGATGAGATTTTGTGTTATAATAAAAGCGACAAAGCACAAAGCGCATCACAATTATTGAGTGGCTGGTGAACTACAAATAACGAATGTACTTGAAAACTTATATTTCTTCTAACTAAGCATTTATAGCAGCAATCAAACGGCTTATGAATAGTCACAATATTTTACCTCAGAAAAGACAAGAATACATGTTTTTTTTTTTTTTTACAAATTTATTCATGAAGTATGTTGGGTTGTGTTTTTACTTATGTGTTTTTTGTATTTCTATGTGATATCTTGTGTTTGTTATATGATGCTACTATGCTAACTGTCACTTGTGAGATTAATAAAGTTGTTAACTTGTGCTGGATCTGAAGATGATCTACTCTGAATGTGTTTAGTGGGTTTGTGTAGTAGATGTTTGAGTGAAACAGTGTGGATCCTCTGCTGTTTCAAATGTGTTGCTGTAATAAAAGTCTTCTCACACTTGAAGCACATATGATCTCTCACACCAGTGTGTCTCTTCTGATGAAGTTTTAAATTGCCCAGTTCTGAAAAGCTCTTTCCACATAAAGAACATGAATGTGGTTTCTCTTCTGAATGAACTTTCAGGTGATTCTTCAGGTGTGAAGCTCTTACAAATGTTTTTCCACATTGATCACATTCATGCAGTTTATCTCTGTTGTGGATGTTCTCGTGATTCCTCAGACTTCCTAAATCTGTGAAGCTCTTCTCGCACTGATCACATGTGAACGGTTTCTCTTCAGTGTGGATCCTCATGTGAACACTGAGAGTAAAGTTGTTTGACAAACTCTTTCCACACTGAGTGCAGGTCAAACTTTTCTTGTTTCTTCTTCTCAGTAAAGAAACTCTTTCGGTCTGTGAGCGAGTGTTTTCACTGGTTTTGCCGTGGTGATGTTTCTGCTCTTCACTCTCAATCAATCAATCAATCAATCAATCACCTTTATTTATATAGCGCTTTAAACAAAATACATTGCGTCAAAGCACTGAACAACATTCATTTGGAAAACAGTGTCTCAATAATGCAAAATCATAGTTAAAGGCAGTTCATCATTGAATTCAGTTATGTCATCTCTGTTCAGTTTAAAGGTAACACTTTAGAATACTGTTTCTTACTTACTACATAACTTAAAAGGATTTATTGAAGAACTAACAGGTGATTATTCATTAACACTTAACTCACTACTGTTAACTACTAAGGAAGATGTGTTAATTAATCAGTATGTAATATAATTTTATGATTATGTTAAGTAACAGTTAGCTAATCAATAACTAATGTATTCTGTCATACCTAGTGAAGAACTTCTATTGATTATCTACTAGTTAGGGTTCAAGAAAAATAACTATGAAGTAACTACTAATGAACAGTTTTACACAATTACATTGAATTGTGACCCTTTCATATAAATGCTATTAGCAATAATAGTAGTAGTATGAAAATGCAATATTAATAAATGCAATACATTTTATAGAGGTTTTGCCTATGTAGTAAAATGTTTTGTGAGTGTGTTTTGTAAGAAATCACCTTCCAGTAGGAACCCCACTCTAGTGCCTTGTGATAACTTACCTTAGTTTTTATATTTTATATACAGTACTGTATGTGTGCCTCCTCAGCATATACCACATTTTATATATATATATATATATATATATATATATATATATATATATATATATATATATATATATATATATATATATACCAGGAAAAGTGAAAATGCATGTACCCAATTTGTAATTAATAAAGAATTATAAAATAATTATGCAGAACTTATTTTGAACCTGAAACATTAGGCCTATTCTAAAGTGAAAATATTGGGAACCCATTAGTAATTAATAAATAATTATCAGATAATTCCTGAAGAATTACTTAGAATCTGAAACAGTATTCTAAAGTGAAAACATAGGCAACCCATTAGTAATTAATAATTAATGATCAAATAATTCTGAATGACTTATTTTGAACCTGAAACATTTTGCAATATTTTGCTGTGCGATTTTCTCCTATCCAATGAGTGGCATTACAACCATAGATACACAAAAGCACAGCATAAAATTACAAATCACATCCATTTTATTTGTTTGCTGTAGTCCATATCTTTAGAATCCAGATGTTTGCAAGGAACATATCCAAATTCAGCCCTTTATCAATCGATCTTCATCTTCATTCTCAGTAACAGCGACCGTCACATAGTCAAAGCCTGCGCTCGTTATGATATGATTTGAATGTGAAAATAGCGCCAGTGTGCCACCCTCGAGAAACGTTACGACACGGTTTACGGCACTGATATCGAACTCTCATTGGTTCTCACCTAATTCGTCACAGATTGCGACATGCCGCGTTTCAGTTGATAGACATTTGAAATCAAGTACTGCGCCAGTGCGCCTTCACGGAGAGAAGACAGATTCATAATTTCATGGATTAATAAATTAAATTCTGCTCTGTACCTTATAAAAACTATTACCTCCAGAGAGGACTGCGACTGGAACTCATTATCATTTGAACTACTTTTGGTACCACTTTTGATCTTTTCGCAAAAAAATAAATGATTAATGTTATGTTTGTTTGTCTGTTATTTGTTTATTTATAACAGTGACGTTATGTAGTTTTAAGAAATGGTTATTGGTAGGTTTAGGAGTAGGTGTAGAATTAACGTTAGTGGCTCAAAATAACGTTTTAATGTTATATTTTTACTAAAATTGTGTTTTATTATGTTTTATTCTTTTAACATTCTGTATAAATTGGGTAGGTTTAGGTTCGGGTGGGGTTACGCATTTTTCTATGGATAACTGACTGGTCAGAGAACACGTTCTATATGTACGTATTTTAGGTTGTTTTTATGTACATTTAGTTACGTATCGAACCTGTAATTACGTCCAGATAATACGTAAACAACACTGTAAATACGTAAAGGCACATACGTATTGGACAGTTTTAATTTACGTCTAAATATGTAAGTTTTGATTGTGAGATCAGGCTGAATTATTAGATAATTCCTCAAGAATTACTTCGAATCTGAAACAGTATTCTAAAGTGAAAACATAGGGAACCGATTAGTAATTAATAAAGAATTATCAAATAATTCCTGAAGAATTAATTAGAATCTGAAACAGTATTCTAAAGTGAAAACATAGGGAACCCATTAGTAATTAATAATTAATTATCAAATAATTCCTGAAGAATTACTTAGAATCTGAAACAGTATTTGTAATGAGATTAATACTCCATATCATCGGGAAGAAGGAGGCGGGAACCGGCGCACAATCAAAACCATTTTAATATTGAAAAATAAACACAAACTAGCGCACCAGCCCCTCACGGCCGACTGGTGCGCATAAATAAAAAGCAAAACATAAAATAATGTCCCAGGCCTGGTCCTCTCTCGTCCTTCACGGTCGTCACTCCAGTTTTATATCCTTCCATCTCCTACGTGGGACTCGAGACAGGTGGTGGGGCGCAGGTGCAGCTCATCTCCATTCACTACACCTGGCCTCACTCCTCGTTCCCACGCCTCTCGGCCCCGCCCCACTCGTCACATACCCCCATCGCCCCTCGCAGGCCGGGGGGTACTCCCGAGACTGCGCTCTACTCCCCCCCCCTTCCCTTCGGGGGGGCCACTCACGGGGACCTGCAGGAACCTGGGGGTAGGACAGACGAGGCGAGAGAAAAGGAGATGGAAGGAGGAGCGACAGGGACGAGAGAGGGGAGAGAGGAAAAAAAAAAAAAAAAAAAAAAAAATTCCGGTTCCCAGGCGCACTGCTGCTCGGCCCTCCACCAGCTGGGTGATCTCCTCCGCGGTGCCCGGCGGTGGCACTGGACGGCCCTCGGCGGACGGCACGACACTCCTCCGCCGCCCGATGGACGGCGACGGCTCCTCCGATTTTGGGCAGCGGCAGGAGTCCCCCGTTCCCTGCCCCTCCGGATTCCATCACGGAGGCAGCAGGCTCCGGCCCCCTGGCGAACGGCGCCGACTCCTCCGCTCCCTCACGGACGGCAGCCGCCCCTCCATATCGTGGGCGGCCGGCAGCGAGCTCGCCCGTCCCCGGCAACTCGCTCCAGCCCACCGCCTCGAGCGTCCCTGGCGGCACGTACCTCGCCAGCTCGAGGGCACCGCGAATTCACCACAGCGGCGAGGGATCTTCAGCAGCGCGTCCCTCCTTCTCCCGGGCTTCGGCACCACTGTAATGATAAAAACTTCCTAATCATCCGGAAGAAGGAGGCGGGAACCGGCGCACCATCAAAATCACTTTAATAATTCAAAAATAAACACAAACCAGCGCACCAGCCCCACACGGCCGACTAGTGCGCATAAATAAAAAGCAAACCATAAAATAATGTCCCAGGCCTGGTCCTCTCTCGTCCTTCACGGTCGTCACTCCAGTTTTATATCCTTCCATCTCCTACGTGGGACTCGAGACAGGTGGTGGGGCGCAGGTGCAGCTCATCTCCATTCACTACACCTGGCCTCACTCCTCGTGCCCACGTCTCTCGGCCCCGCCCCACTCGTCACAGTATTCTAAAGTGAAAACATAGGGAACCCATCAGTAATTAATAAAGAATTATCAGATAATTTTGCAGGACTTACAGAATTCTAAAGTGAACCTAGTAAATAATAAACTACATCATTTTGACTAAGAACAACCTATAAAAGCAGTCATAAACTTTGTAAAATACTCTCATCTGTTTATTTCAGATGAGAACATTTCTTAATACAGCATATTTTATTCCATTTTAACAGGTATAATGCCCACATTTTAACTAATTTAACAAACATTTCATAATCAAAAGTTAAACATTTAGAAGCAAACAAAATCCATATTTCATTTCCATTATAGGCTAATAATTGGGCTGTAACAAAGTTGCTACTGTAGTAGTACTTTGTACTTGTCCTTTTACTCAAGTAATTTTGAAAATTAACAAGCCTACTTATAATTTTACTGGAGTAATATTTTATTGGGGTATCTGTACTTTTACTCAAGTACTTGATTTGTGGGACACAGACTGATTATTATAGTGTTTTTTTGCGTATAACTGTTCAGAAGTAGTTATTTCATTGTTATTTTTCTTGAACCTTAACTAGTAGATAATTAATAGTAGTTATTCAGGAGGTATCACAGAATATATTAGTTACTGATTAGCTAACTGTTACTTAACACAATCATAAAATTATATTACATACTGATTAGTTAACACATCTTTCTTAGTAGTTAACAGTAGTGAGCTAAGAGTTAATGAATAATCACCTGTTAGTTCTTCAATAATTCCTAATTAGTTATGTAGTAAGTAAGAAACAGTATTCTAATGTGTTACCAGTTTAAATAGTGTCTGTGCATTTATTTGCAATCAAGTCAATGATATCGCTGTAGATGAAGTGACCCCAACTAAGCAAGCCAGAGGCGACAGCGGCAAGGAACCAAAACTCCATCGGTGACAGAATGGAGAAAAACACCTTGGGAGAAACCAATCTTCAGCGGTTTCAGTCCACAGATATGAAGAGACAAACTGGATCAGTAATGAGAGATGAGACAGATGAGCTGATGTGAGGCTGCTCTGTAGTAAAGTGAAGTCAAACTCTCCTGTCAGCTAAACAACCCTCTATTTATTCAGCATTGATGCACAAGATCATCAGCTCTTCTGAGCTTCCTGGAGATCAATGCTGTCATTTTCAACAGAAATAAGCTGAGCCAAATATAGATGTTAAAAACGTCTTAAAGCAGTGTTTGATCCTGAGATCCTGAGAGTCTTTGACTCTGGTTTCTCCTGTAACTGTCTTCAGTCGGTTTGTTCTTCGTGTCTGATCAAATAGTTTCTCCTCTCAGACTGATTTCACAGATTCTCCAACTGCTTTATGGATCCAGAACAGATCACTTGTTGCAACTGTGTGCTCTCTCATATTTTCATATCATCAGTACGGGTCTAAACATTTCATCCATTGTTATTAAAGACATAGCACTATCTGATCACTTCTGTATTTTCTTTGATATATTGATCTCTGCTAGCACTGAATCTAGATCTGTCTCTGTCAGAAGGAGATGCATTAACGAGAACACAAGTGAACTATTTATGGAGGCGATATCTTTAACACCAAGCATTTCTGCAGACTCTGTTGATATTCTCCTTGATTCCTTCAACTCAAAAGTTAAGAATGTTATTGATGATATTGCTCCAATAATAGTCAGTAAGAAAACAAACAGACAGAAATCAGTTTGGAGAAGATCAACAGCAGTTCAGACGATGAAAAGACAATGCAGAAAAGACGAAACTTGAAATTCACGATAGCATCTATAAAGACAGCCTTCATGCTTTTAATGTGAAACTAGCCACAGATAGACAGAATTTCTTCTCAAACCTTATAAACAGTAACTTAAACAACACTCGTCCTCTTTTTGTCACTGTTGAGAGACTGACAAACCCCTCAAGTCAGATTCCAGTGAAATATTAAGTTATACGTGGTAAGTTATAAACAAAACACGTTTAACTTTTGTTGTTGTTTTTACCACTAGCAATGGAGTCATTGTTACACCGCACACTTTATTAATGTCAGGACTGTCATTTTGGTCTGGTTTATTCCTGGTTATGTCAGTATTCCTGACACTGGTGTATATTGTTATTGTGTGAACGTGTGTGTGCTCTCGTCTGTGTGTTGAAACTACACTGGGCTTCCTTGCTACATCAGTTTGTAGAGGCTTTTGGCAATCGAGTAGCAGTTATTGTGGACAGCTTTTAAATTCGCATTGAAAGAGCATCAAATCTCAAAGCAAGAGCACTGATATTTCCCCACTACAAACACCAGCACATCCTAAAGTATTTCATTGGCATTACACCACAAGGATCTCTCTCTTTCATGTGGGGAGGTCATGTCAGTGACTTCTTAATAAACTATTACCTGGAGACTTGGTGTTGGCAGATGGTGGATGTGACAGAGACAGTGTTGGACTCGTGTGTGCAGAAGTGAAAATACCTGCATTCACCAGAGGACGCAGCTGGATGCAGAAGATGTGGAGGAAACACGGCAGATAGATCAGCTCAGGGTTCATGTGAAGAGGGTGATATACACGTGTATGTGTGTGCATTTATATACATATACAGAAATGTACCTTAAATAAACTACTTTTATTTTGGATGCTAGTAATCGTTTTCACAGCCTTACACTAAATGTTGCGTATGCATGAACAGCATTATCATTGTTGTGCATATTGCATACCACCTGTTACAACAATAAATGGCAAAATTGATCAATTCTGTATCTCATTATTTGTGCATCACATTGAGGTAAATGTGTACAGTTTACAGTAAGGTATATAAAACCAGTAAAGGGGCAGTGTAACACATAGAAGGTAATTAGATAAACAATTATCAAGACCACAGGTAACACAATAAGTAAAAAAATAAATAGAAAAACAATTAATTAATTTATACATGTAGTGCACTTGTAGTGCTAATACAACAGGAGTAACTTGTAACAACAGTGTAACCTTCAAGTATCAAGAACATAGATAATGCAATAAGTGAAGAAAAAAACGGTAAATGGAAAGACAATTATTAAAACTAATTAATTCAGGACCTTTGAGCGAGCAACCATTTTCTGCTCATTGACACAGAAAATCTGAAGGTGCTGCACTCATCATATTTGTAAATTGCAGGTGGGCCTCGAGAGATTTCACATTTTTTAATTGCTCAGATGTGTAACATTACGCACTGACGCTACAAACAAGGAAAGAAAATACATCGGGGAAGGTTACGAGCGTTAGCTCATTAAGATCATCAGACCACCCTTCACTGTAAAACCTGACAAGTGACTTAACTCAAACCGTTTGAGTCAACAGATATCATTAAAAACCTGACAAATTAAGTTTACTCAAACCATTTGAGTCAACAGATATCCTTAAAACATTTAAGTTTTAAAACTAATAGTTGTGAGTACTCTGTACTTAATTCAGTCGAGTTCACTGAAAGAAGATATACGTTACAATTAAATAATGAAGTGATTAATTGAGTGATAATTGAGCATTAGTGATGAACAGCAGCTGTTAACAAACAGAAATACTGAAGAACTTGTGGAAATCTACCGCTGTACCATTGAGAGCATACTCACAAACTGCATCTCAGTATGACACAGCAGTTGCTCTGCATCTGACCACAAAGCACTCCAGCGGGTGGAGAAAACTAAAACACCTCCACCCTGGTCAAAAAGACACAGCAGCACCTTTACTTCTTACGGAGCCTTAAACTGCTCAATGGATCACTGACACCCAGTTAACTTCCATCGAGAACATTTATCAGAAGCGCTGTCTGGGCAGGGCAAGAAACATGATCAAGGATGCCTCTCATCTTCACTATGAACTCTTCATCCTCCTTCCATCCGGCAGGAGTTACAGGAGACTACGCTCTCGCACTAGTAGACTCAGAAGAGCTTCTTCCCCGAGACTGTGACACTTCTGAACTCCACAACACCAATCTAACCTGCACCTGCTCTTTTACTGCACTCCTCACAGTACTTCTGTACAGAGCACAGTAAACTACTTCTATAAAAATATCATTGCATTACTGTTATTTTGCATAGAATACATTGTTTAACAATACGTTTGCACACTCAATCCAACTGTATTTATTACCACTGTTCACACGTTCCTGCTGTTCATAGTGTGTATATAATCCTACACAATATATATAATATATATTATAATTATAATAATATATAATATAATCCCACAGTTACTTTGACAATGCAGTCTCTTCATTGTCATAATAAAAAACAAAAACACTGCGCAGTTTAAATATGTAGTAAAATCTGTGCCATTAAGTGTTATCACTGTACCACCGTGATGTTATGCAAAAACATTTTGTTTTACGTAGATATTTGAATGTGAGTGAAGTACATAATAAATACAAATACATCGCAAATACAGAAACATTTGATTTTGTGTCGAATGAGAGAGCAAATGTTGGTTTCAGTTTCGTTTTGTTTTAAATTAATAGTTTTGGCTTGTCGTCTGTATTGCTATAGCTTCTTATATTTTTAATTCTTGTTCTTTTCTAAATAATGTTAATTGAAGAGATTGTTGTGGAGTGAGGGGAACTAAAATAACCTAGCTATGTAAACTGTAATCCGGTACTGATTCCAAATTACATGACAAAAATTATAGTTAGTAACATAATCCATTACATTACACATTTTAGATAATCTAATCAGACTACTTTAAATAGAGATTTAAATAGGATAATATTCTACCATATTGACATAAAATACAAAGAGTAATGTATATATATATATATATATATATATATATATATATATATATATAATTTCACAAAGCTTGTCCGAACATTCTGTTTTTGCTTCACATTGGGTTATTATTAAATCAAATTATTAACTAAATGATATGAAATTATATAAATTATATGTATATGAATTATATAGCAAAAGTTAAATAACTGTAATAACAGATTTAGGTTAAATAAAGATGTCAGTCTTTTTTTTTCTTTTTAGGAAACGAATCAAAGAAAAAAAAAACTAATTCTGTTTCTAACATTCTGTATGTTGCTCAAAAACAAAATATATATTGTGTCCAGTTTTTAACCCAGTCATTAAAAAATAACAGTTTTTAAAACAAAAATTACGAGTTCACATATCGCACCTAAACACGCATGGAAAATGTAATTAGAACTAGATACTAAATTAGTTAAAAATGCCTATCCATATACAGCTATGATTCGCAAACCTCAAACTGACTCAAATGATTCGCGATCCCTGACAAACCCCCCAAGTCAGATTCCAGTGAAATATTTAGTTATACGTGGTAAGTTATAAACAAAACACTTTTAACTTTTGTTGTTGTTTTTACCACTAGCAATGGAGTCATTGTTACACCGCACACTTTATTAATGTCAGGACTGTCATTTTGGTCTGGTTTATTCCTGGTTATGTCAGTATTCCTG
Organism: Carassius gibelio; assembly: GCF_023724105.1. Lineage (NCBI taxonomy): Eukaryota > Metazoa > Chordata > Actinopteri > Cypriniformes > Cyprinidae > Carassius > Carassius gibelio. The sequence continues at coordinate 5,288,478 of NC_068417.1, read as the reverse complement.
ACACTGGTGTATATTGTTATTGTGTGAACGTGTGTGTGCTCTCGTCTGTGTGTTGAAACTACACTGGGCTTCCTTGCTACATCAGTTTGTAGAGGCTTTTGGCAATCGAGTAGCAGTTATTGTGGACAGCTTTGAAATTCGCATTAAAAGAGCATTAAATCTCAGAGCTAGAGCACTGACATTCCCCCACTATAAACACCAGCACATCCTAAAGTATCTCATTGGCATTACACCACAAGCATCTCTCTCCTTCATGTGGGGAGGTCGTGTCAGTGACAAACATGTGGCTGAGAATAATGGCCTTCTGAATAAACTATTACCTGGAGACTTGGTGTTGGCAGATGGTGGATGTGACAGAGACAGTGTTGGACTCGTGTGTGCAGAAGTGAAAATACCTGCATTCACCAGAGGACGCAGCTGGATGCAGAAGATGTGGAGGAAACACGGCAGATAGATCACCTCAGGGTTCATGTGAAGAGGGGGATATACACGTGTATGTATGTGCATTTATATACATATACAGAAATGTACCTTAAATAAACTACTTTTATTTTGGATGCTATTCATCGTTTTCACAGCCTTACATTAAATGTTGCGTATGCATGAACAGCATTATCATTGTTATGCATATTGCATATCACCTGTTACAACAATAAATGGCAAAATTGATCAATTCTGTATCTCATTATTTGTGCATCACATTGAGGTAAATGTGTACAGTTTACAGTAAGGTATATAAAACCAGTAAAGGGGCAGTGTAACACATAAAAGGTAATTAGATAAACAACTATCAAGACCACAGGTAAGACAATAAGTAAAAAAAAAATTATTTATTTTAAAAAACACTTATTTAATTTATACATGTAGTGCACTTGTAGTGCTAATACAACAGGAGTAACTTGTAACAACAGTGTAACCTTCAAGTATCAAGAACATAGATAATGCAATAAGTGAAGAAAAAAACGGTAAATGGAAAGACAATTATTAAAACTAATTAATTCAAGACCGTTGAGCGAGCAACCATTTTCTGCTCATTGACACAGAAAATCTGAAAGTCCTGCACTCATCCATATTTGTAAATTGAAGGTGGGCCTCGAGAGATTTCAAATTTTTTAATTGTTCAGATGTGTAACATTACGCACTGACGCTACAAACAAGGAAAGAAAATACATCGATGAAGGTTACGAGCGTTAGCTCATTAAGATCATCAGACCACCCTTCACTGTAAAACCTGACAAGTGACTTAACTCAAACCGTTTGAGTCAACAGATATCCTTAAACCATTTAAGTTTTAAAACTAATAGTTGTGAGTGCTCTGTACTTAATTCAGTCGAGTTCACTGAAAGAAGATATACGTTACAATTAAATAATGAAGTGATTAAATGAGTGATAATTGAGCATTAGTGATGAACAGCAGCTGTTAACAAACAGAAATACTGAAGAACTTGTGGAAATCTACCGCTGTACCATTGAGAGCATACTCACAAACTGCATCTCAGTATGACACAGCAGTTGCTCTGCATCTGACCACAAAGCACTCCAGCGGGTGGAGAAAACTAAAACACCTCCACCCTGGTCAAAAAGACACAGCAGCACCTTTACTTCTTACGGAGCCTTAAACTGCTCAATAGCCGTGTTTCCACTATCGAGCTAGGACCGGGCGTGCTAGTGCGTGCCAGGGCCAGTCGCGTTTCCACTGTCACTTCCGGGGCTTGATCGTGCCTTGCCGGGGCTTCCTCGGGGCCAACGGCCAGGGTTTTTTGGCCCGACGAAAACCTTGGGCCAAAGCGGGCCAGCTGGGGCTAGAGGAGGGGTTATGAACAAAGGCGGAGTTTCTCCGTCTCTAGAGAGCGTCAGCGCGGATCATTTCAGAAAGATAACAGCTTTAACACCAGTATTAAAGACGTTTTAAAATAAGTTGAGCTCAAAACTCACTCTTAGTTAGCAGCAAGTGTTTGAAATAACTTGATCCAATGTGGATTATAATCACTAAACAAGGCAGAAATATTTAAAAGCGATGTAAAAGACTATGCACGCTAAACATTAACGTTACCATATAGTAAACATGGAAGGCTAAATATGACCGCTTGGATAGATCGGACGTCAGCTTCTTATTCTCTATCACAATTGTGTATTTATTAAGTATCATTTTATCTGTCGTCTCGTTTCGTGAGTTTAACTCCACGTTGCATATCATCAAAATATAATATTGATTTTTGTTTGCGAGCCTATCATAAAAGAATATAGCCTAATAATGTTTTTTGTTCGGGAGCTTACAAAAATAGAGATATTATCATCCATTCTAAATGTGATGGCTACTGTGGCTAATAAACAGAAACAGACTCGACTGAATAAGCAGGCTATTTTCATGAGCGTTAAAAATAAATAAAATAGAAATAAGTGTATTTATGTGTGAATAATTTTGAGTCCTGATAAATTAAATCAATATGATCAATGCATCACTTATTCTATAGTTAAAACATCGATGCTTTTGAATTTGAATATATAACAATGTATAATATAATATATGCTTTAAAGCATGCAAACAAACTGCCGCTATTATCATGTTCGTTTTGTGATCGCACATGTTCCAGTGACTTATTTCTTAGTTTTCTGATAACTTCTCTTTGATGGTGAAATTTTGAGGTTGCATGACGTTGTTCTGAGAGGCGTGTAAAGGGCGTGTTTTAGTGACGTGCAGCGGTGCTTCAAGCTCCACTGTGGAAACCCTGCGCTATTCTGGCCTCGGTGCTACTGGCCCAGGGCTATGAGCCCCGCCCGGCCCGCTTTAAGCCGTGGCTCGCACTGGCCCGACAGTGGAAATGCGGCTACTGACACCCAGTTAACTTCCATTGAAAACATTTATCAGAAGCGCTGTCTGGGCAGGGCAAGAAACATCATCAAGGATGTCTCTCATCTTCACTATGAACTCTTCACCCTCCTCCCATCCGGCAGGAGTTACAGGAGACTACGCTCTCGCACTAGTAGACTCAGAAGAGCTTCTTCCCCGAGACTGTGACACTTCTGAACTCCACAACACCAATCTAACCTGCTCCTGCTCTTTTACTGCACTCCTCACAGTACTTCTGTACAAAGCACAGTCAACTATTTCTATAAAAATATCATTGCGTTACTGTTATTTTGCATAGAATACATTGTTTAACAATACGTTTGCACACTCAATCCAACTGTATTTATTACCACAGCTCTCACTTTGCTGCTGTTCATAATGTGTACATAAACCTACACAATATATATAATATATATTATAATTATAATAATATATAATATAATCCCACAGTTACTTTGACAATGCAGTCTCTTCATTATCATAATAAAATACATAAACACTGCGCAGTTTAAATATGTAGTAAAATCTGTGCCATTAAGTGTTATCACTGCACCACGTGATGTTATGCAAAACATTTTGTTTTACGTAGATATTTGAACGTGAGTGAAGTACATAATAAATACAAATACATCGGAAATACGGAAACATTTGATTTTGTGTCGAATGAGAGAGCAAATGTTGGTTTCAGTTTCGATTTGTTTTAAATGAATTAGTTTTTTCTTGTCTTCTGTATTGCTATAGCTTCTTATCTTTTTAATTCTTGTTCTTTTCTAAATACTGTTAATTGAAAGGATTGTTGTGGAGTGAGGGGAACTAAAATAGTCTAGCTATGTAAACTGTAATCCGGTACTGATTCCAAATTACATGACAAAAATTATAGTTAGTAACATAATCCATTACATTACACATTTTAGATAATCTAATCAGACTACTTTAGATTACTTTTGACCTAACTTGATTTAAATAGGATAATATTCTACCATATTGACATAAAAGTACAAAGAGTAATATATACATATATATATATATATATATAATTTCACAAAGCTTGTCAGAACATTCTGTTTTTGGTTCACATTGGGTTATTATTAAATCAAATTATGTGTTTCATTATTATTATATAACTAAATGATATTAAATTATATAAATTATATGTATATTAATTATATAACAAATTAAATAACTCTAATAACAGATTTAGGTTAAATAAAGATGTCAGTCTTGTTTTTCTTTTTAGGAAACAAATCAAAGAAAAAAAATAAACTAATTCTATTTCTAATATTCTGTATGTTGCTCAAAAACAAAATATATATTTTGCCAAGTTTTTTTTTTACCTATTCTTTTAAAAATAACACATTTAAAAAAAAATATAAACACGAGTTCACATATCGTACCTAAACACGTGTGGAAAAAGTAATTAGAACTAGCTACTAAATTAGTTAAAAATGCCTATCCATATACAGCTGATTCGCGATCTCCAAACTGACTCAAATGATTCACGAACCCGCTCCGAACTCCCGAACTGATTCAAATGATTCGCGATCCCGCTACGAACTCCCGAACTGATTCAAATGATTCGCGATCCCCAAACTGACTCAAATGATTCGCGAACCCGCTTTGAACTCCCAACTGACTCAAATGATCCGCGAACTCCTGAACTGACTTATGATTCTTAATCATTTCAGAGCTGTAACAACAATACTGTAAAACCGTGTTATGTTTGCTTAAGGTTATCATACCATCAAAATCTCATACCTGCCCATGACTTATAAATATATATATTCCATTTGTTGTTATTAACATGAAATGCATTAAACATTACATCAAGGTTTCCCAAACTAGGGTTTGTGACTTTCATAAAAAGCTAATTAAATCATAAAAAAATGATACATTAAAATAAATAATTTTAAAACCAATCAAAATAAAATCTTACTAAAAAAGTGTAACATTTCATTTGTTTACCTGCATGTCATGTGGACATAACCAACATCAAAGAATCATGAACATGAAAATGTGATAATTATTAAAATATATATATTTTAAATCTCAAGGGTACTTCCAAGTAAATATATTTGGTGAAAAAGGGATCAGATGACAAAAGTTAGTAAATTTGTGTGTTTTAATGTGTTTGAAAGACAAACGCCTTCCAAATACACAGTAACACATGGTTAAATAAACTACAGAGTGATGATTCAAATAAAAATCAATGTGTTCATCAGTAGTTGATGCAATGTTGAAACACTTCTTAAACCTGAAATGATTTTTATAAATCAATCTTCAAATGCTGTCACTGACAGTGCAACGCTGCAATTTGGAAATAGTGGAATAACTATTAGGAATTTCACTGTTATCATATTTTTCTTTGTTTCAGCAGTTTTCATATTATAGACAGACTGAGTGCATAAGTTTTTGGTGTTATTTTATATAATAAAAAGCCTAATAAATCAGCACATAACATGAGATTAAATAAACCATGTGTATGAGTCCACATTCTGTTGCTTTGTGTTTACTGGTGAAAGAGCAATACCTGAAACACAAAAGTACATTTCTCAAAGAACAACAAACATTACGATTATAATTTAGAGCAAAAATAATTCTGATCGGTTTAGCCGTTATACAACCTGACTAAAATGCTCATACATTTCGTTGTCTTAAACTTGACTAAACAAAAACAGGACAGGGTTGACTAAATATGATAACTAAAATGTACATTTGAGTAAAACTAAGACTGAATTAAAAAATGGCTGCCAAACTTAATACTGCTGTGCGGTTAATTAATAATAATCTTACTGCTAAAATGTCAAGTTTTCATTGACTAAAACTAGACTAAAATGTTGAGACTTTCAGTCGACTAAAACTAAACAGGATAAGGTTGACTACATATGATAAAAACTAACAAGGACATTTCACTGGTTCCTACATTATATTTCTATACACTTCTAATCTCACACACTATTTAGGATGATAGTATGAACATTGAGACACAGGGCATGTCTTTATAAATGGAGAACTGAATCATTGACTCAAATAATTCAAAATTCACAAACACGAATCCTTCAGTAACGAAACACTGCTGTGCGTTGCTCAGAGAAGCGTTTGGAAGCGTTTTCATTAACCAAATGGAGCAAAAACAGTCAACTTTGACAATATATCAAATATAAAACTAAAATGTATATGAACTACTCGTTTTAACACTTAAAAATGTCAAAATTGTGGTTTCCAGGAAAACTTCACTCTATAATTTAACAAATTTGCAAGGTAAAAATAAAGCACCACTGAATTGAGTTTAACTGAATGTGTTTTAGTTTTGTGTTTTACATGAAACATGGTTTATCACAGACTAATGAATAAATGCTGTTATGATAGTTTGTAATGTCACAATAACCGAAAATCGTGTTGTTTTCTGATCTTGACAGCAGTAAAATGATCTTAATGTGTCAATGAACAGATCTGAAGTCATCAGTGTAATGAATGAGGTGAAAACAGGATCTATTATCATGAAATAAAGAGGATTTTGATCAGCTGATAAGATTGATGAGTCTCAGACTATAAACACTCATTAAACAAGACATTCAGGATCAGCAGCAGATCAGCTCACTTTATTCTGACTGTTTGCTGATAGAAACTAGGGGTGCTCCGATCACGATCGGCCGATCATTAATGCGCATCTCCTCAGTAAAGCCGGTTCTCTAATCAGCGGTTAATTCCATCAGGTGCGTGATTTCACATAGAGCAGCTGTTACTACACAGAGCCGTTGTTAACTGAGAAGATGGGCCAATAAACGCTGAAAATTAACGTGATTTGCGCATCTTCTCTATTAACAACGGCTCTGTGTAGTAACAGCTGCTCTATGAGAAATCACGCACCTGATGGAATTAACCGCTGATTAGAAAACCGGCTTTACTGAGGAGATACGCATAACGATCGGCCGATCGTGATCGGAGCACCTCTAATAGAAACACATCTTTATCAAGCATTGTGATTTGTCTTTATCAATCTGAACACATTTCTAATGTTATTTACCACATTCATAACATCTGAGTATTTCCACATCTTACCGTTTTCTATTTAAAGAGTTTGCTCAAAACAAAAGGTGTAAATCACGAACTACTCACCTCAGAAAACCGCTAAACTGAAGCGTGCGCGAGTGCTTACGTCATCGGGTCTACTTCTTCTTCTTTGGTGTTTATTTGCGGATTGCAGCCAAACTGTTTCATTACCGCCACCAACTGGAATAAAGTATGGATCAGGATTTTTCTTGTAGGAAAAGCTTCTTCTTTTTATTTTGATTTGATTGGTGGCTGATTTTAAAGGTGCATTAATGCCACACACGAGACTGGAGTGTGGAGCAGTGTATGACAAACTAGGACATTTAGAAATTAATATTATTCTTTCCATCAATCCTGCATGTTTGGGGGTAAATCATGAGATGTTTGAACACAAGTATTTCCTTCTTAAAGCTTCTGAACATTATCATTTACAATGTCTGTCTTTATTTGAATCATTTCCTTTTTTTCCTCCTCATATTTCCTCCTCTTAAAATATTCCTCAAGATTGTTCTCCATAAACAGCTGGAGAAGGTCCACAGCAGCACGAGAGCTTCTGAACTCTTCCTTGCAGTAGATGAGACTAAGCTCTGTCTTCAGCTTACTCTCACTGAGCTCTGGATAGACCTTCAAAGTCCTGCTCAGTGCATCTTCAGGAAACACCATTGTGTCCTGTTCAAACCTGTCTGCTTGAAGCACAGTGACACTAACAAGGTGTTTGTGAAGGAGAACTGGTCCATGGTGTGTGAAAGTATGGTATCACAGACCTAGAGAGTGAAGGTGCAAAACAAACATGATGTAGTGATCACAAAATCTCAATTTCAGCAAATCACAGAAATCGCACAACAAACTCTTTTAGATCACAATTGAAAGACTGTGAAAATGGTAAATAGTTCACTTGTAGTAAAAAATGCATAGAAATATTAATCTCCAAAATGTAATATATTACAATCTCAAAAATACATACTATCATTAATATTTTTATATCCTAATGATATTGAAAATTTATGTTGCCAACTATGATTGAATATATGCCCAGTTGAAGGAAAGTGAATATAAAATTTTAATGTTTTTAATGTATTAAATGGAATAATATTTATAAAATGATTCTTATTTGAAAAGAGACATGGCCATTGTATAAATGTATATTTTACTAATCTTCATATTTATAAGAGGGAGCGATCAAAAATAAATAAATAAAATATTTGCAACAAATGTAGCTGTATGGTTTGATTGACCTTCTATGGGTAATTGTAAATGTCTTCTCATGCCTTTGATGACTTTACAATATGTTTTCTGAAATATTTCAGTAACTTTAAGATATAATCCTCCCATTAATCCCACACACATCTATCAAAGCGTGTCTACAGAGATAAAAAAAAGTTACATTTACCACTTTTTTTAATCTTCTTTTTTTATCAGCTGGAACTGCTGGATGCTCCTCTTAATGTGAACTGAATCTGTGTCCTAGCATCTTTTTTTCTTCATCTGAACGCCTTGTGAAGGGTATTGTTGCAAAGATAAACCCAAGTTTTCTTTCATTTGGAGATATTTGGCTGCTTCCACATTGATCAGAAGCTGTCAGTCAAATGACAATCTGCTGACAGAGTCTGAACACAGCATTAGATGAACATTTCAGTAAACGAGCGTGTGCTACAATCACGAGTCACTCTATAAGATGAGATTTCAGCACTTGACAAACGGACAGCGACTCTAAGCAGCTCTTAAAGCACAGATACTGAGATTGTGTTAAGTGCATTTCTGAGAAACACACGTGAATCAATAATGAACGATCGTAAAATGACTCTCAGAAAACGCTCTTAAACTCTAAGATCAATCGTTGTCGAGAAACCCGGCCACTAATGAAGCATCTGATAGCAGGTTTATAATAAATGGGATTTAACTAATCATTTATCCCTTATTTTATTAATAGAGCATAACGTTAATATCAGGACTTATACAGTGTTCGAATTGTGTCAAAGCTCAGATTTGTCTCGTCTCCCTGTTTTACTGGCAGTTGACAGACAATGTTTCTCCCTAAGCCAAGACTGAATATACGGGTAAGCGTCAAACATCTTGAGAGGGGGGCCATTAATGTCAATGAAAAGTACTGCAGAGAGGCTCCTGACTTGAAGGCGATTCCTTGCATCTGTGGCAGTGGCATTGAGGACAGAGAAGCCTCTTTCACATTCAGAAGAACTTGCCAGGTATGTTTTGCTAGCAGTCAACAACTTTTTGAGGACCTTCCTATTCTGATCATTGTTGAGCTTCCAATTTCTGAAGTCCTCAACTGCCTCCCTACTTGGTACTTCAAGCATCTTTGCCAGGTCGTGGATCTCTTCCTCCCAAAAGAGAATAAGAGACTCCCTGGATTTTGGCCAGTTTAGGGGATCCAGTGGTGTTATAATCTTTGTAAGATTTGTGTCAGGCATTCGTGAAGAGAGACTGTCGATGATGGCTTGGAGGAATAGGAATCGATTTACATTTTCCTTGCTTGAACGTAAGGGCACTTGTTTGAATTCTCCTACTTTAACAGTTTCCGCTGCTTTCTCCATTGACTTCCCTGGGGTGATCTTGAAAGCCTTCAACACCTCAATTGTCATCTTTATTTCTCGTGTGGCCTCCATAAGAGAAGTGCTTCTGTTCTGAAAAATAAAAAAAAGACACATCTAAACTAGATAAACTTTGAAGTTGGCTTGAAAAAGTTTGAAGTATTTTGATAGATAGATAGATAGATAGATAGATAGATAGATAGATAGATAGATAGATAGATTTGACATATTCCTCAATTTAACGGTCTTGTTCACACTTAATCTGAAGAAAAACACTGTACCTACCTGAAGTTTTAGGGACAGACTGTGAAGTTCACGTAGCACATATTTAATGGTTGCCAGGTCATTTACAAAGCCAGTGCATGTGAGGCGATTCAGAAGGCCACTGAATTTCTTTCTTTCTATATCAGAGCGAGATCCATCATCAGCTCCTTTTTTCATTTGTGCAACCAGAGCAGGGAAGTCTCTCCAAACAGCTTGTAAAGTCACAAAACTACTTGCTACCCAGCGGACGGTAAAAATGTGACCAATCTTAAGTAGGCAGATGTTAACTTGAGAAGCTGCCTCTGAAAGTTGTCTGGCATTCTTTGGGGATTGATGGTACAGTTTATACAGCTTTGAAATAAATATCTCAAAGTGATTGCAACCTGTGACTGACTTTAGTGCATAACTTACTGATAACTCAAGCCTGTGAGCAAGACAGTGGATACTCTCCAGCAAAGGATAGTCTTTCTTCAGCCTTGTGATAAGACCACTCTGTCTTCCAGTCATCACAGATGCCCCATCTGTTGTTATGCAAATCAGATGAGACTTGAGGTATGCATCATCCAGGTCAGCTTCCAGGAGACTCTTTTTGAGAGCTTTGTATATGGCATCAGCAGTTGTTCCTTCCTCCAGCTCAATCAAATCCCAAAAACATGTTTTCTGTCTCACCTTCTCCTGTCACATCTCCTCTGAGGTATAGGATGAGGTAGCTTCTCCCAAATGCAGTGCTTTCATCTACTGTAAGACAGATCCAAGAACCAGCAATTTTAATTGTTGAGACCATTTTTTCCCTCATTTTATTGGCAATGTGTGTTATTATATTAATGCAAGAGTGATCAGATTTGTGACAAGAGACGGTTTTTACTCCATTCATTTCTTGTAACTCAACCAATCCATTCATTTTTGAGAAGGCTAACTTCTCCTTTGCAACAAAATGTGCTTTTCTAAATGAGTGCACTGTCTCCAACAGAACTTTAGCATTCAAAGTTTCTGTCAAGGTGGGCAACACCTCTTTCTCTTTCTGCTGTTGAATATCTGTTGATGCCTTGTGAGTTAAGCTGTCTCTGTGTTTGTAGATTTTCTTTCTCATGGCCCTGACATCTTTTGCTGTGACCTCTCCAGAAGCTCACTCCTCTGCCACCTGTACTCCCTTTTGGACTCCAAAAAGGCGCTTGGCATATTTGCAGAATGTGCATCCTACGTTATTTCCATGTAAGTATAGCCAAGGGGAGTACTGCTGTGTCCATGCCTCAAGCTGTTGCTTGCTGAAGTGTATTACCCTGTCTGTACTAGTAAGCAGGGACAAAGCTGTGCTCATGGACTGGGCTGGATGTGAACAGTTTGTTGTGGATGTGCTGACTAATGTTGTCCTGGATTGGAGCTGGTCTGTCTGGTCTGCTCTGATTGGGGCTGGTCTGTCTGTATTGGGGTTTGTCCTGGATTGGGGCAGGTCTGTTAGTTTTTCTTGTAGCCTGGGTGATAAATGTAAGTGCTGTGCTGTTTGAGTGTCCTGGTTAAGCGTTTTACTCATGAGGCTCCTCTTAGGCTGTATGCTACAAGAAATAAATATTACATACCAATCTGATGTTTCAAAGTGTTTTCTTTACATATTTTTTCTGATTAAGTGTCTTAAGCCTGGGACACACCAAGTCACTTTTAAAGAGCAGAAATTAAAATACAAATCCAGAAGAATCTTGAAATTAAAATAATAATAATAATAATAAACAGGCTTACCCTTCAAAAAAGTCAGTGATGGCTCTTCTCTTCTTTCCCTTGTCCATATCTGAAAATAATGTAAGATGTAAATTGTAATATTATATTTGTTGTCGTTACTGCGAATATATTTAAGAAAGCACTATATGATAATCATGCTACTTATTAAGGTTATTATTAATGGTGATAAACTTTGAACAGTGCACATGTAGGCATTTTATTTCATTTAACTAATTTATCTTGAATATAGTTACACAACCCTTTCATATTTTCAAGCGGAAGTTGTCATAGTTGGGTAAACTTCTATAGTGGTGAATGAGAGACTACATTAAATATATGTTTTGTCACAATAGTGTTTCTACAAGAGGGAAAAAATAGAAAGAATTTGATACGATTACGATGCTGATGACCATTAATCAATTTCGATCTCTTGATTCACTATCAATTCACATGAATAGGCCTACTGTACTTTTCTTGGGTTAAATTCAGTATTTTTATTGCATTAATATTCACTTGTGTGCTTATACTAGTATCTTTTTAAAATGTATAATTCGAAACTAAATATTTATTCAAATGCAAAACCTAAAAATAAGCAAGCAGTTATGACCTGCAATACTCTTTTGAGCAACTAGACTACCGTATTTTCCGGACTATAAATTTTTCATAGTTTGGCTGGTCCTGACACTTATAGTCAGGTGCGACTTATTTATCAAAATTAATTTGACATGAACCAAGAGAAATGAACTAAGAGAAAACATTACCATCTCCAGCCGCCAGAGGGCGCTCTACGCTGCTCAGTGCTCCTGTAGTCTACACTGAACACATAGAGCGCCCTCTCGCGGCTGTAGACGGTAATGTTTTCTCTTGGTTCTTGGTTCTTGGTTCTAAATAAATGCGATTTATAGTCCAGTGCGATTTACCGTATATGTTTTTCTCCTCATCATGACGTATTTTTGGACTCATAGTCCGAAAAATACGGTACATAGATGTATATTTATTAGAGTGGGTAAACAAATGCCACAAAATGACTTTAATTGGCCTCTTTGCATTGAATTTAAAACCCTTTTCTCCATTTAACCTTAAATACTACACTAATTTTATTAGGCTATACATAATAACGGAAAATAGGATACAATTCATAACAAAAACGGTTGATCTGCATGTTTGTCTTCGGTGTAATAATCAAAGCATGTGTGTCTCACGCACAATTTGTGAGAATTAGCAACCCTGCTTTGTCATCTTTGATACAAAAAAAGCCTTCACCTGATTAACATTTTCATCAGTAATAATGTCCTTAATTAAATTAACACTGTTTATGAGCAGTTATGGCTATAGATTTAAAATTATTTGTTTAATTTAGAATGGATGCAAGGCTAGCTTTTTTCTCAGAATTACGTTAGATGGCTAATTACAACTAACAATCCGCTAGTGAGCTAGCATCATAAGATAAAAAAACAACAACAATTGACAGACCAAGATTATAATAAAAGTGACTGTCCAATTCTAGGATAAACACTTATTCAGTAGCAGTAAATTAGGTGTACTAAACAATAATAAAACAAAGAAATATTATCTTACAATCATCGTGAGGTAAAATAATGAGGAAGGATCACTCTGTCAGCCAATCACACAGCGACGTCGCTCCCGCAGTCTGTAAATTCCTTCAGAAAACAGCGTGTGCCGCGCTTTAGCGTATTTTCAGACGCACATCTAATTTGAAGGAGCTTTTTATGGGAGCGGCAGCGCAATACTTTGATAAAAAAAGAGATAGGGCTATGTCAAATATTTTTTCTATTTTAGTTTTAATGAAAAACCAGGGTCCCTTGATGCTTATGGGGGTGTCCCGGACCCCCCCAGCCCCCACTTGATTGGAACACTGGACTTATATCTATCTGCACAGAATCCCCTGAACGCAGAAGTGAATGTGTCTGTGTCTCTGAATGAACTCTTTGAAGCGTTCTTCAACACAACAACGAGCAGAAACAGGACAACTAAACTCTAAACATTCACAGCGTTTTATTACAATGGTGTCCTCATTATAATGTTATACTGTAAAACCAAACAGTGAAATTAATCAAATGAAATTAGTTAATTGCACTCAAATAATATTGAAAGTTCATTGGACTTGATTGCGTTTTCAAGTTCCCAGCATGCTTTGCATCAGAAAACAAGGAAAACAAATATAGAAATTAAGTGTTATTTTGTGTGTTTTTTACACAAGATTAACATAGAGGGACTTAAGTTAGTACTTAAATGTTGTGTTATGTCAGAACTTACAAAGGTTATTATGTTGTTTTTGTAGTGTTACCATTGTGGTGAAGAGTAGAGCCTGTGGTTAGGTTTAGGATGGACAACAATAGACTATATTTGAGGGTATTTCCCACATTATATGAGTTGAAAAATAGAGAAAATTTTGAGTGAAGTACTCCCTAATTATAAGTTGAGAAATATCAATATTTATAAGATAACTGAGATAATGTAAGGCAACTGGAAATGTAATTTTTAATGTAATGTAATTTTTAAACTTAAGAGTTCTGTGAACTTATTAGGGTTTACAGTGTGTGATAACACTTAAAAATACATATTTTATTGAACTAAAAAAATATTAAGTTAATTTGAAGTGAACTTGTTGGGTTTTACAGTGTGTGTATGACAGTCCCAGTCATAGTTGTTTGTCCTGCTAACTATCTGAAAAAAAAAAAAATTCATACTAATATGCTGATTTGCTGCTCAAGCATCAAAGTTCATTAAGTTCATTTGCTGACCATTTGACGGTTTCATTTAGATTCATTAATAAAACTAAATGGCCATTGCTTGGATTTAATTTATATCCAAATGAAATCCTAAATGACACACTACACACTGTGCATACTGTACTCTAGATACTCAACTGTCTGGTGTATGAATATTATAAGATTATTTTATCAACATCTGAGTCTGAGCTCTCCGTTGTGAGGAAAGCTGACAGTTGACTCATGAAGTGTTTGTCTGTTTAAGTCGAGCATTATCCAGAGAAGATCTTGACTTCACTGATGATTAGCTGTTGTTCTTACACCCTCACCAGAGAAAACATCTGGACTCAGACAACTAGACTCCAAGATCAACAAGCAGAAAACAGAGATGATAACACTGAACACCTCAAACCCCTCACCAATTAAAGTACAGTAGCAGACCTCTGTAGAAATGAGGAGTTTGTAGACCTGGGCTTCATCATTAGACATGATGGAGGACAGACAATGACATCAAGAGACGCATTAGCAAGAGCAGAAACAGCTTTATAACACTGAACAATATGTAGAGGTCCAACACTAGAATGACTCTGTATCAGAGCTGTGTCCTTTCCACCTTACTTTACAGATCTGAATGTTAGAGAACGACAGAAGCACTTTACCTAACTATCAACTTTCCACTCGATGAACCTCCAGAATCCTGCAGATCCTCTGCTCCAAAACATCTCTGACCAACAACTACTCATGCGGCGCAATTAAGAAAGTACAGCACCTTTAGAAATATATTAACTGAGAAAAAATACAAATAAAACAAATAAAAAAATACCTTCTGTACATACAATGGGAAAATGTCTGTTATTATGCATTAGCTATTTATGCTTTATGTTTCATGTCTACAAGTTAGCCTATATTTAAAACAGTTTAATAATACTTAAAACAGACAAGTAAACTTTTCACTTGTTTTTAACTGTATGTGGCATTTTATTTACATGAAAATATAAAAGTGTTAAAAAGACTAAATGTGTTTGAGTATTTAGAGGAGAGTGAAAGACACAATGCTGTTAACTTGTGAAAATGTTTAGTTGATTTGATGAAGGAGAGACTCCATCCACAGAACAAAGACTATATACTGGATATATGTACATTAACAACAGACACACAACTAAATATAAAGTCAAATAGAATAATAATGTGTGGACAACATGAGATAAGTTTCACACATTGTAGATTTGCTTTATATATTTTGACACATTTAAGTGCTGCACTTGACAATCACATTTAAACATCTGAATCATTATGAATGAGTTTAATAGAAATATTATTAAACTGATGAGCCAGACAGACTCATCTGAGCTTCTTCATCCTCTGTTCCAGCTTTACATTAAACACAATGATCATCTGCTTGAATACTAAAGCAACATTAATCATTCAATATCATGTTTCTAACACACATGCTGCATTATTTGATTGTAAAGTCTGAGTCTCTTCACCTGTATGGATCACATTTACACATTTATCACACATTTATTTCTCCTCATAGACACAGTATTGAATCTCTTCTGTGGATCTTCAGCTGATGTTTACTGCTCCTCTCAAGATCACTTCACTTTATGAGATACAGCAATTATCATATTTTGGTGATGGATCTACACTGTAAGGTGAAATGAGAAGATAATCAGAGTTCAGTGGAATAAAGTACTAATTAGTTAAAGTATTTCAATCACCGGTTTTGTTTTTATTTTGAGTAAAAAGTTTCATTAAAATCCTGTAATCAGATTAATTACTGACTATACTTGATTTTGAATATGTATAAATAAAACAGTATGTGTGTTTTAAATACAATACATTTATAACATGAATTCCATTCAGTTTGTGTCTATGTTGAATTTTTAATTACAGTTTCTTCAGAGTTTAAAATGTTAGATTTACATAGATATTTCTAAAACTATATTTGTGTTTTAAATACTTTTGAACATTAGTTAAAACACAAATCTTTCAGTTAAATGTGTCACTAGTTAAAGCTGTTTGTCCTCTAGTTTAAACATGTTTGTGTTGGTCTCAGTAAATAAGTGAAATGATTGCACAGCTCGCTGGAATACTGGATTCTGATTGGTCAGTGGTGACATTCGGAGGTGTGTTATTCATTAGGTGTGTGTCATTAGCAGCAGAATAACACACAGTCATACGGTATTTGAGTCGGCCGTTTCTTTGACTTCTCTCGTATCACAGCACCGCGCTCTCACTCGTTTCATTCAAACACAACTGCTATTAGCTTGTGCAGTTACTGACTGGATTTACCCTCAAACCAAACCGCAGGAGATTCCTGTTAATAGTAGACTTGAGGAGACATTGTTCAAAGTGTGTCTTGTTGTTCAAGTTGTTGCTAACTGACCAGAAGTGTTTAGCTGAATCTAAATTGTGTCTAATTCTTCACTTGTGTGTCAAGAAAGCATATAATAAGTGTGATAATGCAGATGCAGCCGGATGTTATCACAGAATAAGTCTCTTCAGGAGGACACAAGTCCTGATCACCCTGTCGGGTTTATTCTGTGATAACAAGCGGCTGGAGGTACATTATCTCTTACAGAAAGTAAGTGTAAAGTAATGTGACGTGTTGCTTGTCAAAGTAAAAACACACAAGAGACAGAGACATTGATCATGTGATGCTGGACGACTGTGAGCTGAAGCTGAATCTGCTCTGATTTTACCAGCGTTTTCCTACAATCTGAACAAATCTATTTCAAACTCTAATGATTCACTATTACTGATCTCATTAATAAAGCAGCTGTTGCTGTAGAAAGCTGTGACAGTCTGCTTTTCTTCTCTTTCCTCCTTTGTGTTCAACATTTTTATCAACTTTACATTTCATTCAGACACAAACCCTTTGAAATAAAGCTTGATGATCATTTGATCAACTCTTTTCACTAATATCTGAAAGTATATATTTGTTCACATATCAGAGGTAAATGAATCTCTTTAATATCACAAAGTGAAGTTTACTCACCTCAGTTTACAGTTTGAGTCTCGTAGCACATCAATGAGCTTCTGCTTTGAGTCTCCAATCTTATTACCTCTCAGATCAATCTCTTTTAGAAACTGCAGAGCTTTTGTGTTTGTCAAAGACTGAGTTAAAGAAGAAACATCTGTAATGCCACAGTCATAAAGACTAGAAAGAGACAAACAGAGGAAGAGAGATCATCTTACAAACAAATCATTAAGATGAAGAATCTTTCACAAATATAATGTGAACACATTCATCATGAGATATTGAGTATAAAGTGTTTTGTTCAACTCTTATGTGCTGTTCGTTTGGGGACGACACTCGTGCTGTTTGGGCTCTCCAGAGAACAGCCAACAAAACGACATTTTGTTACAAAATGTGTCATTTATTAATGCTTTTACTCTACATTCATGTAGTTTTTTTGAAGGATTTATGATATTTTGTAAATGTATAATGTATTAATAAAAAATATATTTTTAAATAGTTTTTTATATAAAAAGAGCTTTTTATGTAAAATTCACTTTATTAAGACCCTCATTCCTAATTGTGATTAATGTTGATAACATGGTGTGTGTGTTTTCCTCCATCGTGGATGTGCTGGAGTCTCCTCTTCAGACTGTGTGTGTTATCTGTGTTGTGACCGACATTTTGACTAATTATGTAACATCATTTGTATGCAAGTTTAATCATTCTGCTTTGTGCACTTCCCTTTTGTGTATTTTGTGGTCTGAATCATGGTGGATTTATTGATTTTATTTGATAAAGAAGAGAAAGTATTGATTTGATCATTTCCTCATTCATTTCAATGTGGGTCTCTAGAGAGAGACTTTTTTCACACTAACACACAACCAGATATCAATCCAATATAATTTTCTATTTGTATAGCACCAAGTGTTGACAACCGTACAAAGTCTCATGTCATTTAGATAAAGGGAACATTTGTTTTTATTTCAGCAAACATCATTTGGGGTCTCAAAAGACCTTGAACAGCATATAAGAGTTAAACAAAGTGATTTTCATCATTTTGATTCTTGTCTGTGAATGTTACTGACCTCAGTCTCTCCAGTTTACAGTGTGAATCCTTCAGTACGTCACATAAGTGATTCACTCCTGTGTTTTTTATTTGATTCACGCTCAGGTTGAGTTCTCTCAGGTGTGATGGGTTTGATTTCAGAGCTGAAGTCAGGATGAGACACTGTTTCTCTGGAATACTGCATCCCCACAGACTGAAGACAGAAAGAGAAAACACAATGAATCAGACACGTTATGTTCATGTGTGAGTAATTCATCATGTGTTAACACCATACACTGCAATAATTTAAAAGAAATACAAATTAAAAACTGCCAAAACCTTATATTTCCATTACATTTAATCATTCAGCAGATGCTTTTATCCAAAGTGACTTATAAATTACGATATTAATGTATGTTTTGTTGTTATATTTGATGGGTCACCAGCTTCTCAGAAGAGAACCAGGCTGAAAAACTGATGTGCTCTTCTGAATGTAGGGCTGCTCAATAAATCACATGCAGGGGCGTAAATTGGGCGTAAAAGCTAGAATTGCACTTGTGAGGAAGTGTATCCACAGAGGAAAGTCGTACTACTATAAGTGCAGCAGGAGACAGCGCTTTAGTCTGTTGTAGACATTACTATCCTCACAGTGTTGCCAAGTCTGCAGTTTTCTCATGGATTTGAAACTTTATCAATGTTACCGTGGGTTAAAACGACCCCAGTGACGTGTATTTTAGCTTCGGAACGCTATTTTTACCAAGGGACCCCCTCGAAATGTGGTTAGTTTGGACTAGTTTTGGGAAGCAATTAGGTGGATTTTGTTTTGAAAACCTGGCAACCCTTTCTGTCAAGCAGGTAACATTATTATCACTAGTGGACTCATCGAAAAATGTGTGTGTGTGTGTGTGTGTGTGTGTGTTTGTGTGTGTGTGTGATATGTACAAGAAGAAAGCAGGCCCTGAACTAAAGCACTGTGAGGTGAGGGAGAAAAAACGCAAAATATTAATAAGCTTAAAACACATTTTTTTCCATTTGAGTTTGTTATTTTAATACTTACACTATTATTTAAAGTGATTGATTTCAGATGGAGCAGCATTTAATACACAGAACCGCAGTTCACTATCAAGATATTAAATAACACATTAATAATCAAAGATGAATCGCCTTCAATTATGGTTAATCAGTGCAATGGTTCATGGGAAATGTAGTCCGGGGGACACATAACAGTCTGTGTAGTGTGAGTCAATATAATAGGAGGAGGACCTCTGGTGGAGAGCGGACGGAAGACCACGGACAGGATTCATGACAGTTGTGAGAAGGAAAGTTATTCAGATGAAAGATCAGGATTAGAAATACATTATGTGCACAGATAAATCATTTCAGCACTGCAATATTCCATAAAAAATAATAACTGTCAACTTTAATTTCATGGTGACTGTGAAAGTAAAAGTAATCTTTAATCTGACTGTAACTGCTGTAGAGTATAATGATACTAACTGTAGTTTCTCCAGCTTGAATTGTGTGTTCATCAGTAGATCACTGAGGTGTTTCACTCCAGAGTCTCCTAGTAGTTCATTCCAGCTCAGGTTCAGTTCTCTCAGGTGTGATGGGTTTGATTTCAGAGCTGAAGTCAGGATGAGACACTGTTTCTCTGTAATACTGCAATCATACAGACTGAAGACAGAAAGAGAAAACACAATGAATCAGACACGTTATGTTCATGAAGTCACAGCAGAACAACCTTCATCTGTCAAATAACAGCATCTTAATCTACATTGACAGAAAGAGAGAAGATAGAAGAAAACTATTTAATAAAGTCACAATGTCTTGATAAAACAAAAAACAGAGGAAGAGTGTCTGAACACCTTTGGTTAATTTTCCACAAGTTGGTCTACAAAACAGAAAAACAAATAAGTTGTTCATTTAATCAAATAATTGACACTTCTCATGATTTATGTAAAATTTCTCCAGATTCTTGATAGAAATACAATTAAGTTTTATTAATTAATTTTCAATGCCTGCAGAAGTTTCAATGCCTGCACAGAATAAAGCCCAGTCTGGACCGGTTCTGTTCAGTTGTGTTACACATTCATTAATCTGGTGTTTGATGAGAGAGAGATGATATGAAGCATCAATAAACACTATGAATATGTTCTGATACAGCAGCACACAACTATTCTGTTGCGTCCCATTAATAAACACAATGAAAACAGTTCTGTCCCACTGGATAAAAGAGAAATGTTTGTGTATTTTTGCTATTATTAAGTGAAATGATTGGATATTGGGTTGTGTATTTGACCTGCTGTATGAGCAACAAGAAACACTCATTACAACTTTCAAATGTTTAGATCACACAACAACTAACTTTACAAGTAAAACATACAGTACAGAATATAGACAGATTAACTATACAAAAATAGATGAACATATATAAAAATATACATATATATATTGCAAAAAACAAGCTATCACAGGTTGATCCAAAATGAGCGGGTGCAAGAGAAAAGGTGAAGATCAATGTTTTATCAATCAGTTGCCCGTATTTAATAAATAAGAAGCAAATATATAGCAGACAATGTAATGAGGTGCTGGAACGATCACTTGCATTGATGTGAACTGGAGGACGCCGAAACTCAGCTTGTGCCTCGCAGACTTGAGAAATATGACTACTGAAATGAAATGACTACTTTTAAATGAAAATATTCAAAACAAAATAAATAGGCTACTCTCTGATG
Organism: Carassius gibelio; assembly: GCF_023724105.1. Lineage (NCBI taxonomy): Eukaryota > Metazoa > Chordata > Actinopteri > Cypriniformes > Cyprinidae > Carassius > Carassius gibelio. The sequence goes on along the minus strand of NC_068417.1, from coordinate 5,267,574 downwards.
ATGTAATCCAAATGAAATGTGCATTTCTCTCTGGCGTTCATGGCGAGTCCGCATCGTTACGCAGAGAAACTCCAGCTTCATTCATAACCTCCTTAACCTAAACTCAGAGACCCAGTTGGCCAAAAAACCTGGCATACACGCATATACTTTTTTTTAATTAGTCTTCAATCCTCAGTTTGTAGTCAGTAAACATGATCACATTCAGCAGTCACAGCAGAAGTTAGAGACTAAATGTAACTGATGTCTATTCAAAAGTTGTATTAATCTTTTCTAAGAAGGTTGGAAGCTGTATTAAAGACAAACAACAGTAAACACATTAATAAAATACTGGATATTTCTAATGTGTTCACATTATTTTCTCCAACCTCTGTGCACTTAAAGGGATAGTTCACCAAAAAATGAAAATTAGCCCATGATTTACTCACCCTCAAGACATCCTAGATGTATATTAATTTCTTATTTGAGACAAATATAATCAGAGTTATATTAAAAATGTCTTGGCTCTTCCAAGCTTTATAACGTGGGGTCAGACTCAAATGAGAATTAAAATAGAGGACTGTAACATTACTAGTCATGTAACATGTGAAATGATGTAAGATACTCACTTCAGTGTGTTGAGTCTACAGTGTTTATCCTGCAGTAGAGCAGAGATCTGATTCACTCCTGTGTCTCCTAGTTTATGTCCACTCAGATTCAGCTCTCTCAGGAGTAACGGGTTTTTACCCACAATTCCAGTCACATACTGACAGCCTTCATCTGCAGCAGGACCCAAACACCTGCAGAAGAGAAGATGAAGCTGGAATCAATTCAATGTGCATCACATCACAAAACATTTAAAGATTGTCAAACTGTCATGAAAAGCTCTAGTTCAAGTTTAAACAGTTGAACATTTAAATATATATTTTTTTAAGAAAGACAAAAGTCAAAAGTAAATTTAAAAGAAACTCAGGGGCAAAAGCTTATGATTCTCAAAAATCTGAAGATTGTTCTGGCTTTTAAGCAGGAGATAAGGAAAGTTAACAAAGAGATAACTAGATTGTGACAGCTAAGCATTCATAGTGATATATTTAGATTATCTTTTGATGCCGGCTCTTTCTATTATTATGTAGCAGAATTCACCAAACACTGGATTTCTGATCCACTAATAGAGAACATGATCAGATCATCTCTGGATAGTTTTATTTAACTGATAATTCTGCTCATTATGAGAGGAACTGCAGGTTCAGACGTGTGTGTGTGTGTCTGTGTGTGTGTGTGTGTGTGTGTGTGTGTGCTGAATCATCAGTGATCGTCTCCATCACATGTTTGTGGTCTGTAATAGATCTGCTGTAGTAGAATTAGGGCTGTAGTTATCAAATATTTTAGTAATCGAGTATTCTACCAAAAATTCCATCGATTAATCGAGTAATCGGATAAAATGTGTTTTTGCTTAATTAAAGTGCAATATTAATTATGCCAGATAAAATAAGACTCCTGGGTGTTGTGACGGTCACGGAGGGACCGCACGTTCAACATGGACGTTAATACGCACACATACGCACAAACACACACCGAGAATGTTTGGTGATACAAGAGTTTATTGTAATTATTGATCAGAGAGTGAATTAAATACCTGTAAACTATGTGTATTGTTCCCGTGTAGCGTTTGTCCCGTGATTTTTAGAGTCTTGGTAAGAAACAATGGCAGGAATTATTGGTTCCGCTTAGGGTGGGGATCTACCATGTATTAATTGAGCGTGGGGGTTTCAGGGGCAACGTGGCCGAGTTATTGCTGTTATTTCCTGTTTAATGTGAACGAATTAATCACATCAAAGTAGATTTATTAAGTAGAAAATCATGCCAATATGTTTGTTTCAGACTCTGTATATTTAAGGGAACATGTGTAAAGTGTTTTCTGTGAGATTGTCCCTCCACATGTGGTAATGGTGCTGGCCACCAGTATAAACATGAATGTCTCTGTAATGGAAGGTAGTGTGTGTTTGTTTCTGCAGTGGAGAGTATGGCCTGAGGGTTGCAGGTATTTTATTCACTCTCTGATCAATAATTACAATAAACTCTTGTATCACCAAACAGTCTCGGCGTGTGTTTGTGCGTATTAACGTCCATGTTGAACGTGCGGTCCCTCCGTGACCATCACAGGCCTCTTAAAATGTACAACTTTTTTTTTTTTAAATGCATAGAATGCAATGCATACATCATGAATAAACATTTAATTATTACCTATTGTTTCTCTGTCTGTACTTGTACTGTGAACAATGACAAGAAAGTTGACAGATGAATTAAGTTCATTTAAGTGCCATTCAGTTGGGGTTTTAAATAAAGCATTTTCTGAGATGCACATTAAACATTAAACACATAAAACATTAATTTAATTTATCTTTTAATTATTGAAAATGAACGTAACTTTTTGGTAAACAAAGGGGATTTACTATTAAAAATAAAACATGGAAGAAATGTTGTGTGATTAAACCTTTAAAAAAAATAATATATATATTTTTTTTGTGGTAGGCTATGTACATTCTGCTGAACAATAGTCTTTAGCCGGACTTTTATTTTGACGGGTTGACGTACCTTTACAGTTCTGTGTATGTGATGTGACGCTAGTTTTACTCAAATCAAACGGTCAAATGCTCATGAAGTGACTGTCAGAGCAGTTCTGGAGATGTTCCTCATGTGTTCAAGTCCTGTGATACAGCAGATGCTGAAATTACCGTGAGTGTCACGCGCGCTTCAGTGTGTGTAAATAAAGGAAGTCACGCTTCTGCTCCATTGATTAACAGAGACACGCAGAACATGCAGGATTCATATTTAAATAGTCTGTTCCGGCTTAATATTTACAGATATTATTCCATATTGTAATTTGATGTAAGTGCAATGACCTATTCTTGATTAATTCATTCAAAATTTGTCAAATTCCGTGCCATTCCGCGTTTAACTGTCCGTTTTTTATGACTGGATTCCTCAATTCCCTCCGCATTATCTGCATCGCGGAAATCATAGGGCCCTAGTTGTGGTATGCCAGGTCTATCTTGCAATGGACACACGCCACGACGATCTCTTTACATTTGCCTGCGCCCTCAAATCAAAACACTGCTGACTCCTTGCAGTATGCAACCTCGGACGCAGCGATTGTGTCTCCTTCCGCTTTGTGGGTGACGTAAACGCGTTGTCACATTAAAACAATCATTGCGAAAGAACCTGACGTGAGATTTAAAATAAATCAATTTTTGTAATCGAGTTACTCAAGGAATCAGCCCTAAGTAGATCTACAGTGTTGTGAATCTGAGCTTGATGGAAATTAATGTACAGTGCATTCAATAACATTTAAACAATCAGGATAATAAATCACACTGAATATGTTTCATGAGAAATGTCCACAATAACACAATCATAAATGTTAACTATTGAGGCATCAAACTACTGAACACCAGCACATCTATGTGTTAATCTAAACAGGAATCTATTTAAATCTAATCCAAAATGTCTGATTAATCTGTAACTTTTAACAAAATTAAAATGTGCTGACATTTATCATCAAAACAACAGCAGCTGCAGCATCTGATCTTTCATGTTTGATCATTTTCAACAACAGATTGTGTACCTGGCTGAATTAGTGAAATAATATTATCCTATAATATAATATAATGTAATGTGTGTGTGTGTGTGTCTGTGTGTATATATATATATATATATATATATATATATATATATATATATATATATATATATATTTATTTATTAGGGGTGTAACGGTATGCAAAAATAATGGTTCGGTACGTACCTCGGTTTTAAAGGGGGGTGAAATGCTATTTCATGCATACTGAGTTTTTTACACTGTTAAAGAGTTGGATTCCCATGCTAAACATGGACAAAGTTTCAAAAATTAAGTTGTACGTTAAGTTGTCCGGTTTGTCACAAGTTTCCGAAAGTTTTTTTCCGAGTATGGGTCTGTGTGACATTAGATGGAGCGGAATTTCCTTATATGGGTCCTAAGGGCACTTCTCCCGGAAGACTGCGCGCTCCTGTATAGCAGAGCAGAGACATTCACTGATCAGAGCGAGAGACCGAAATATCACAAAAGAAGTGTGTTTTTGGTTGCCAGGGCAAGACAACCCTGCACAGATTACCAATAGAAAAACAGCATTAAGGGACCAGTGGATGGAGTGTATTTTTACAGAGCATCAACGGAGTTGTGCAAGTGTTTTTGTTTGTTCCCTGCATTTCGAAGATGCTTGTTTTACAAACAAGACCCAGTTTGACGCCGGATTTGCACATCGTTTATTTCTTAAGGATAATGCAGTCCCAACGAAAAAGGGTCACGATCGTGTGTTGGAACCGCAGGCGGTGAGTAAAACTGCTTCAAATATCTCTGTGTTGTTAACTTAGCTATCGGCGCGTAAGAACATCAAGTTAACAACATGCGATGTTGTCATCAAACTGCACTTTCCACATGTACAAAAAAAAAAAAAAAACCACAAAGTGGAACTTAGTCATTTTCCAAAACCGCTAAGCAAATATATACAGTTTCAATACATACTACATAGAGATGTCCTGCTGTAGTCGTTGCTGCTGCTGCTCTTGTTAAATTTCAGCCTCTGGATCTGATTCTGGATCATAAATATACGTCTGAATCTGACTGTTAGCCATGGTTTGTTTTGGATGATGGTTTTTTCCTCACGGTAATGTCACAGTTTCCAGATGCTCTCACCGCAAAAGCCTACTCGCGCTCGTGATTCTTTAGCTCCGCCCACACGTCACGCCTCCAGCCGCTCGTGTTTTTTCGGGAAAAAACGGTACAGACTATCTTTCTCTTATAAATATAATAAAACTAAAGACTTTTTGGAGATCTGAAGGATGCAGTACTACTCTATAGGTACTCAAGATTAACAGGATATTGAGTGAAAACGAGCATTTCACCCCCCCTTTAAAGTCACGGTTCGGTTCATTTTTGGTACAGTAAGGGAAAGAAATGCAAACATTAAACTGCAGGTTGTTTATTACTATACACTTTTTTAAAATACTTTTTTTTTAAAGAATAAGAAATAAAATACTGCTGTTATTAAGTTCTCCACTTAATAAAATACTCGGCCTCAAACCAATATCATATAATAAAATACAATGAAAAATATAATAAATAACTATGATTACAGTGCAGCATTACCAATCCCAGCTTGTAGGCCTGCTTCACCAGAATCGTGCCTGATGCGACGATGGTGCGCTGCTGCTGCTGTAGGTGACACAGAGGGAGACCACCGACAGACCAGGCTCTTGTCTTCCCGACACCAATATCTATACTTCATGTTGAGCATAAATATAAAGCCTACTGATAAAGGACACCGTCAACAGTATTGATGGCAAAATAGATTTGTTTGACAGGTGCAATATTTGAAAATATATAATTATTAATTTGTTTTTTAAATTACATTTATATCTGAATTTATGTCAACCTATAGACTTTCAAACATCAAAGTGTCATGAATTAATATGTATTTGTGTACAAAATGACATATAAACATATTTTCCTATTCTATTTTGCCTGGAAACGCTTCCAACACGCACGCGTGTCGCGTGAAAAATAGGCGTCGGTTCTATTTCTAGCATGCACGTTTTTTCCGCGCGTCTCATGCAGGCAGTCTGCAAGCTCTATCCTGTTAACATGGGAGCCGAATTAAAAACGGACACGCCACGCAACTGCGACACAATTGTTCCACGCATCCAGTGTGTTGCCGGCATTATAGAATCAGCTGCAGGGCGTGATTTGCGCTGAACGCGGAGACTTCCGCCACTTAATATGTTAATTTGGAAACACGAAAATGTACTTATTTCCACAAAATATTGCATTCCGTCATTCGTTACACACGTGCACCGTACCGAAAGCCCTGTACCGAAACAGTCCGGTACGAATACAAGTACCGTTACACCCCTAATATATATATAATACGTTTTAAATATTTGTATAATTGATTTTATATTATTTAATCAGGTCTCACCTCAGTGACTTGAGTTGACAGTTTGGATCCTGTAGTAAATCACAGAGCTGCTTCACTCCTGACTCTCCAGGATCATTTCCTGTGAGATCCAGCTCTATCAGGTGTGAAGGGTTTGATCTCAGAGCTGAAGATAGAGCTTTATAACCTTCTTCACTGATACTGCAGTCTGAAAGCCTATTAGAAAAGATGTCATTCTTCATTATAACACAGATCGTCACACAAGTACATGTTCTAGAATGAAGAAAATAAAAAGATGCATTACAGGATTTTTGACCTGAATGGACTCTTTTCACAGTAAAGCTGGGTAAAGTTATAAATGTGTAAACGTAAACTACAACAAATGCAATTTTAAATTTTTGCATTTTTAATTTTCCACAATTATAACCTACAGTTGCAATCAAAATTACTCAATCCCTCAGAAACTGCAGTACTTTACAAATACAAGCTTTTATGAAGACCCAGGATAAAATCTAAATCACATCTATAACAGTTAAGTCATAATGTCAATATATAATCTTATATAATGTATCATTTTTGAGTTATAAGATTTTAATAACAGAGATGTGTCACAATTATTCAACCCTTATTCAACATTGCTGTTTTACTTGGCAGTCTAAAGCCTCCAGGTTTTCATCCAAAATATCTTCAATTGTGTTCCAACGACGAATAAAGCTATAACGGGTTTGGAACGACATGGGGGTAAATTTTCATTTTGGAGTGGAGTATCTCTTATGTATTATTTGCATGGTGGAGAATAAAATAGTTTAAAAACACAATTATGTCTTTAGAAACTCTAATAAAAACAGAATTAGCTTGAGCTGTTACACATACACAGATTTAACCCATGCATGTGCTGAAGTTGAGTAGCAAAAATGGAAGAAGTCAACAGAGATCTCACAAAAGTTATAGAGAATAAATAATTGTATTACTTTAGAAAGTCTGTAAAGGCTGTAAGAAGATTTCCAAGACATTAAAAACCCTCAGCCTTATTCCTTATCTAAAAGTGTGTTGTACCAGAAAACCTTTTTAGGGTGTTGAAGAAAAACCTGCAATGTACAGCCAAAGACTTGCAAAATGACCCGATGAAAGAAGGAAAACCATTTCAGTGCTGTGTGTAAGAAGAACACTAGACAAGTATGGCCTTCATGTTGAGACATCTTGGAGAATACCACTCTTGATCAAGAAGAACAAAAGGCAGACTTGAACTTGCTAAAATTCATTTGTGTAGACCTGTGGAGCTCTGGAGGAATGTTTTATGGAGTGATGTGACCAAGCTCATAAGCAGAAGAACACCATCTCCATCGTCAAACTTGGAGGTGGATCAGTGCTGTTATGGGGGTGTTTTACTGCAGCAGGAAGTGGAAATCATGACTGTATGAAGGACATCATGGATTCTTTGAAGTATCAGGCCATTTTGACAAGATTGTAATGCCTTTGGTGCAAAGACTTAAGCTCATGATCAATGGACTTTCCTGCAGGAAAGTCATCCCAAAGTACACATCCAAATCTACTTCTGCTTGGTTCAGGGATCAGTCATAGAATGTTCTTGAGTGGCTGGTTCAGTCTCCAGATTTAACTCTCATTGAAAATATCTGGATGAATTTAAAGAAAGCAGTGGCAATGTGAAAACCAAAGATTATCAGTGATCTGGAAGCTTTTTCAGGCGAGGAATGAGCCAAGACTGTAGTAGAGAGGTGACAGAAGCTGCTAAACACAACAGCGTTTATTGGTGATTTTTATTAATAAAATTGGACTTTTTGGGGGGGGAAGGTTAATAATTCTGAACATGAATGTTTAGATCCAATTTGAATTTCATCATGATTCAATGTTCCATTGTGAGAATCACACAAAAGTGTATTAACAAACTTTAAAACTTTACTAATGCCTTTGTTATCTGTTTTCATAAAATTATATTCTCCGCAGCAAAATGTCTAGCAGGTCAAGGGGGTTGAATTTTGTTGATTGCAACTGTATTATAACCTTCTTCTGTGATACTGCAGTCTGAAACTCTTCAGAAAGACCGAATGAACCGAATGAATGAATGAATGAATGAATGAACCGAATGAATGAATGAACCGAATGAATGTATGAGCCGAATGAATGAGCCGAATGAATGAATGAACCGAATGAACCGAATGAATGAACCGAACGAACGAACGAATAAAAACATGCATTACACCATTAGAATATTAACATTTCCCATCACCTCCAAAAATCCATCCGTTTGTCAATATTTTATAAACATATCTACACCAACACACCAGTTTACAGACCAGCTGGAGCTTAACATTGATTAATGTTTAGATTAACCAAATTCAGAGCTGAGTATCTGTAGTGTCTGTGAATTTCTCAGCAGACTGGAGATTTCTGTCACTCCAGAGTCTCCTAGTTTATTCCTGCTCAGATCCAGCTCTGTCAGAATTTAAGCGTTTGAATTTAGAGCTGCAGCCAGAACATGACAACCTCCTTCTGTGATACAGTTGTTCTTCAGACTACATGAAGAGAAAACACTTCAGTTATGATCTTAATATTTACCAGTATGTTTTAGCTGACATTTAACAAATACTGGTGATGATGATGATGATGATGGCAACTCATTCAGTCAGCGATCTCTTATACAAGACGCACAAAAAACACCCAGTAGCAAGAATTTAAAAATGTCCTTGTAACATTGAAATAATATATGTCAATGTGTTGAGTGTACAGTGTTTATCCTGCAGTAGAGCATCGTGCCTAGATCTAGACTTAAAAAAACACATTTAAACACTGTCATTTGCATTCAGAAACGGCTCCAATAAACCATATATGGTGACAACACCTCCCTTTATAAATCATGTGAATGTGTAATGTCCTCACCCTAAATAATGGAAAAAGAAAGCAGTACCGACTGAGAAGACATTCTGTGCACTCACTAAACAGATCAGTGCGCTCTTTTTAAACATGTTTTCTGCACAGAGCATGGTTTGCAGAATCCTCCAGCAAAGCAAGATCAGTCATGACACTAAAGCTACATTTCAAATGACTTCCCAGCTGCATGCAAAAAAAGGCATACCTTATTATTTTTGTCTTTTTTTTTACTTTAAATCATCAAGATGCATTTACTATATATAAGCAAAAATATATTTAGTCTTGTTTCCTGGGGGGATAAACAAGACTAAATATCTCATCTAACTTGAAATATTCATTTATAAATGTAGTATTTGCAATTAAAGGACACAGGAAACACACAGTAGCACTTTCTTTTTGTAGTATTGCCATTTCTAGCACTAGATTCTCTGCTTAAGCATGCTCAGAGTTGTGCTTATATTTACACACATTCCTATGTTAAAGTACAAGACGGAAGATCCCTAACTTTGCATGAGACTGTTCTTCCGCACTCGTTACACACACATCTGTGCATATGCACGGTTGATAAATGAGGGCCCTGAAATGTGGAGTTTATGCTGAAATTAAAGCCTGCAAATTGTCAAAATTTAAATGAACAAAACACTAATGATTGTCACAAAACTTACCTCAGTATTTCTAGTTTGCAATTAATATTTTTAAGACCAGTGCAGAGCAGCTTCACTCCTGAGTCCTGCAGATTATTATTGTTCATGTTCAGCTCTTTCAGATTGGTATCTGATCCAAGGACTGAAGCCAGAGCTGGACAGCTTTTGTCTGTTAAGCCACAATCATTTAGCCTACAAGAGAAGTAAATCAAATCACAGAGTTAGATACATGTAATACATTTGTTAAATACAAAAAAATAATTTATACCAATACACTGCATATATATTAGAATTGTATTGATTCAAATTGATTCAAATAAAACTTAATAAAATATGTAAATGAATAATAGGCTTATATCATTAATGGCAATGAGTTATATATTTAAAAGTGCTGCTCTATTATCTTGATGAGTGTCTTGAGGTGGAGAATCTGGAGGTTAATAATTTATGCATTAAGGTTATGCAAGTGTATATCTCCTTTATAGCAGAAGTTGAACTGAATATTGGAGTAGAAACAACTAAGAAACAGTGTGTTTTATAATAACATCATGTGCTTCTACTGTAGCTAACTAAACAGCTTATTTTGCTGAAAAGAGATATTTTTACATAAAACCCATGTAAATCTAATAAACCAGCACTGCACTTTAATTCCAAAGGACTGCAGTTTTTAAAGGAAAAAAAAAGTTCAAGAAATTGTTTTGACTTTACCCTAAAATAGATATATACTTATAACTAGGGGTTATAACCATACGGTATAGTATAGCAATGTTTTCTGCAGCAATACGGATCTTTTAGTATAGGTAACACTTTAGAATAAGGTTCCATTAGTTAATGTTAGTTAACTACTTTCGTTAACATGAACTAAGCAAGAACAATCCTTCTACAGCATTTATAAGTCTTAGTTCATGTTAATTTCAACATTTACTAATGCATTATTTAAATCAAAAGTTGTGCTTGTTAACATTAGTTAATGCACTGTGAATTACCATGAACTAACAATGAATAACTGTATTTTCATTAACTAACATTAACGAAGATGAATAAATACAGTAATAAATGTATTATTCATTGTTTGTTCATGTTAATTAATACATTAACTAACATTAACTAATGGAACCTTATTCTAAAGTGTTACCTTAGTATACTACTTGGTAGAATAATAAAATCAATTTCTTGACAAATCAACTAGATGCTGGTGTTGAGTTTTTTTTTTTTCTGGTAAAGCTGGGTCACCTTCTTAAATAAAGATGACGGGATCGCGGAAAGTTATCAGATGGAGATGTGTAGCACTGCATGAGGCAAATGGTGGTCACACCAGATACTGACTGGTTTTCGGACACCCCCCTCGAACCATCAATACAATAAAACTGCACATTTTAGAGTGGCCTTTTATAGTGGCCAGCCTAAAGCCCCTTTCACACTGAACATTGGACCCAGAAAATTTCCGGGTCACCTTCTGTGTGAACGCAAACACGTCCCGGGATTGATCCAGGATTAGGGACCTAGTAACATTACAGGGTTCAGTCCCGGAACGAGCTCTGTGTGAACAAAAGTCAGAACTAATGCCGCAAAGGGTGTGTCGTATTGATGGCGCACGATATCACGTGACTCTTTTACAAGGTGTTTTGAAGGCAGATCAATGTTCTCTACTAAAAAATTTGCAAATTGTAATGAAGCAGAGATCAGTTAGTTCCTCACTTTCTGCACTGAAGCTGAGATCGTTCGCTATCTTAAGTGAAAGTTAACCTGCATAGCGTTTTCGACTCAAACATTACACGTCACACCCTGATGTCACATGTCTTTACAGGACCTTTAGGGGTTGTGTGTGAATGCACGCACATATTCCGGGTAATCACTGGCTGTGTGAAAGTGCAAAATCTAGCAACAAGTGCAACAATTGCCGGGACACATTTCCTGTGTATTTGCCAGAATCACAGTTGGAAAGGGGCTAAAGGCTGATCATGCTGTCAAATCAGCATCTTGATATGCCACACCTGTTAGGGGGATGGATTATCTCAGCAAATAGAAAAAGCAGTGTTCACTAACACAGATTAAGACAGATTTGTGAACAATATTTGAGAGAAATAGGTCTTGGCAATAGGAAAAATGGCAAAAAAATCTTGCTCCTGTTTGCAGTAGCGATACTGTGCTGTAACATGTTCCCTTCTGGTGGAATGAACTCCCCAACTCAATCCGAGCAGCTGCGTCCTTAGCCAGCTTCAAGAATCGGCTTAAAACACATCTCTTCCATCTTTATTTGACCCTCTAACTTTAACACTCACTATTCTAATTCTATTCTTTAAAAAAAATAACTACCTTTCTAATCTTTTTGTATTCAATTTTCTTTTCATTTATTATGCAATTGTATATGTATGTGTGTGTGTGTATGTGTAAAGACCTCTAACTAGCTTGCTCTATTCTTTTTTATTTTTTAATCTATCTGTTTTCTTTTTATTTATTATATTATGTAAAATCCCATGCTATGTGTACTGTGTTAACCTAACTGAGACTTGTTATAGCACTCATATATCATTGCTCTTTTTGTTGTTTTTGATTGCTTCCACTGTCTTCATCTGTAAGTCGCTTTGGATAAAAGCGTCTGCTAAATGAATAAATGTAAATGTAATGTAACATGTTATATCTATATGCCGTGATCTGATAATAATAACTTTGTAGGACTATAATTATTTAGATAGTCCAAAAAAAATGTAATAAATAAATCCAACAATTTATAACTGATTCTGTTACATTTAAGTGGATAAAAAGTATTTATTGATTATTAATATTAAGTTATCAGTTTACAATAAGGTTCCATTAATGTTTAACACAAACAAACAATGAACAATACATTACAGTATTTATTAGTCTTTCTTAAAGTTAGTTAATGAGAATACAGTTGTTCATTATTAGTTCATGTTTATTAAGAGTGCATTAACTGTTAACTAGCACAACTGTTGATTTTAATAATGAATTAGTAAATTTTGAAATTAATATGAAAGGGTTATTTGAGGCAAAAATGAAAATTATAAAATAACAAAAATTACGACTTCACACTGTACGTCAACAGTCACAGCAGTCGCGCTCACAATAGACCCGGAAGAGACCTCAGAATCTCAGAATATCTCAATATATTGACACAAGTATCGTGATAATATCGTATCGTGAGGCCTACCCCTACTTATAACTGGTGTATGGTTAATTATCACTATAAATCGTGGTGTCCAAGCCTGCTATGTATCAATGTAGATTCATGTAATTTTAAGATTAGAACAAAACATGACAAGATATATTAAATAACTTACAGAGCTCTTTTGCAGGTTTTGATGACTGCTGATAATCTAATGAGACACTCGTCTGATTTCTTGAATTTCTGAAGCTCAAACACCTCCAGCTCCTCCTCTGATGTCAACAACACAAAGACCAAAGCAGACCACTGGGCAGGTGAAAGATCAGCAGATGAGAGACTTCCTTTGCTAAGGTGGGTCTGAATGTCTTTCACCAGAGTTTGGTCGTTCAGTTCATTCAGACAGTAGAACAGATTGATGGATCTCTCTGGAGAGAGATTAGACTCTAATTTCTGCTTGATGTAATGAACTATTTCCTTTTTTCCCTGGTCATTTCTATTTTTCTGTTTCAACAGACCCTGTAAGAGTCTCTGGTTGGACTGGAGTGACAAACCAAGGAGGAATCGAAGAAAAAGATCCAGGTGTCCATTATCACTCTCTAGTGCCTTGTCCACTGCAGTCTTGAGCAAATCAATCATGTTTTCACTTTTGTTTTCCTCTTCTGTAGACTCATGAACAAATATACTTATCTTCTTCATGTCTAGAAAAAGATGTGCATAAAGGGCTGCAATAAACTCTTGAATGCTCAAGTGAACGAAGCAGTACATGGTACCAAGAGTGATCCCTGTTTCCTCCTTAAAGATCTGGGTACACATGCCTGAGTACACTGATGCCTTATAGACGTCAATACCACAGGCTTCCAGATCTGTGTCATAGAAGATCACATTGTTTCTTTCCAGCTGATCAAATGCCAGTTTCCCCAGTGAAAAGATGGCATCTTTATCCCAGGAAACATCTGGTGTATGTTCTCCATCATACTTTCGTCTGCTCTGCTGGATCTGAAATCTGAGGAAGTGTGTGTACATTTGTGTCAGAGTCTTAGGAGTGTCTTCATTATTTGACTCCTGCAGTGTTTTGGAGACATCATCAGCCTGATTGTTTTTCACAACATTATTTCTTTTCTCCTCTAAAATGTTCTGGAGAACAGTGGCTGAAATCCAGCAGAAGACTGGGATGTGGCACATGATAAAGAGACTCTTTGATTGTTTAACATGATCAATGATTTCTTTGGCCTGATTCTCATCCGTGAATCTTTTTCTGAAGTACTCCTCCTTTTGTGCATCATTGAATCCTCGTATCTCTGTCAGCCGGTCGATACAGTCAGGAGGAATCTTACTGGCAGCTGCTGGTCTGCTGGTGATCCAGATGAGAGCAGAAGGAAGCAGATTTCCCTTGATGAGGTTCGTCAGGAGAACATCCAGAGAGGCTGGTGAGGAAACATCAGACCACGTCTCATTATCCTTAAAGTTTACAGGAAGTCGACATTCATCCAATCCATCAAGAATGAACAAGACTTTGAATTGATTTCTTCTTGTAAGGTTCAGTCCTTTTGTCTCTGGGAAAAACTGAGTTATAAGGTCCATCAAACTTAGTTTTTCTTGCTCCTTTAAGTTCATCTCTCTAAATGGAAGAGGAAATATGAAGCTGATATCTTGATTTTCTTTTCCTTCGGCCCAATCCAGAACAAACTTCTGCACAGAGACTGATTTTCCGATGCCAGCAACTCCTTTTGTCAGTACAGTTCTGATCTGCTTGTCTTGTTCAGGTGCTTCAAACAAATGTTTGCACTCAACCTGTATCTCCTGTGATTCATGACGTCTGGAAGCAACTTCAATCTGTCTCACCTCATGTTCAGTATTGACCTGTTCACTACAACCCTGAGTGATATAGAGATCTGTGTAGATGTTCTTCAGAAGTGTAGAGTCTCCTTGCTTTGCAATTCCTTCAAACACACATTGATACTTCTTCTTTAGGCTACACTTTAGCTGATGAATGAAGAACAGCTCATCTAAACAGAAACAAAAATACAGATATTTTTTAATCCTATTTTCTCTCTACATTTATAATTGACACTCTAACAGATGATCACGAGTCTCTTACCTTCTAGAGTATCAGCAGCTTCATCTTGCTTCATCTCTCTCAGGAAGTAGAGCGTGAGATCAAGAGCTGCTTCTTTCATACTGCATCTGTTCTCATTAAAGTCCTTCACAAAGTATTGCAAGTCCTCTTTTTGTAATATTTTCTTAAACTTTTCCAGTTCTTTCTTTAGAAATGTTATTATTTTGCTCTCAAGATCCTACAAAGAAAGACGAAAATGAATGAGAGAAAATAATCCTATATTTGGTTAAAAAGTATTTATTCAGTAATTAAACATATTCATCAAAAATCAAGTTGAGACAAACAGTAATTTGTTGTAAATATGAATAAAACTAGGCTTTCATTCTTATTTTATGGGTTCTTAAAAAGAAAAAGTAGAAATAAAAGTTCTGTCAAACTATTATTCAATAACATTTGTTTATTATAATTATTAAATATTCTTGAAAATGTGTTTTATTACCTGGAAGATCCGCAGGAGACTGTCTGTAAAATTCTTGCGGTTCCTGTGAGACTGTAAATCTGGATCTAATGTTTCATACTGAAGCCTGAGAGTAAATAAAATAAATCAAAATACTGCATTTTTAGAAAAAAAAAAAACCAGACCAAAATATCTTGTAAATATTTAAGCAAAGAAAAAAAATAATACTGTGATAAATATATGGACTATAGGTTTTATGATAATTATTCACTGACACACTTTCGGACACAGTTTGTGTGTAAGCAAAAATAAGAAACAGATCAAATACCGTTTGGTTCGTGATGTTGTTTCTTCACTGAAGCTGGGTCCTTCTCCCTTTGACCGGTCACTCTTCACAGACACAGAGCTGGACACATGTGAGTCTGATCTTACACTGATGACACAAAGAACAAAACACTTTACTACAGGAGCTCCTTCAGTCTCATTTAAAGAGCTTCACTGTTGAGGATGGTAATGAAGCACAGTATAGACATGCATTTGTTCATCTATGACTATGGATAGATGGAAAAACATATTCATGTTTGGCTGCATGATCTATTTTTCATGGTTAATTTATACCTCCTTGTGTCTGCTTGTGTGATTGTGTTACTGGAAAGAAGCTCCAGACTGAGTTCAATAAAGAGGAAATAAGTTATTTATTTGTTTCATTTCATTCTTTTCTATCACAAGCATCTTAGTGGAGAAATAAGCCAACACAACATTATAATGTCAAAGACAATAAATACCTTTTAATAGATGTTTTTTTTCTCACTGAAGTCTGGTATGTTATCATCCTTTGACCAGTCACTCTTCACAGACTCATGTGAGTCTGATCTTACACTAATGACACAAAGAGAGAAGAGAAACTTGTCTACAGGAGGTTCATCTGTGTTTTATATTTACACACATTCTCTCTAGTCCTTCACATAAACATCTGCAGAGTTTTAAAGGGAGCAGTCATTCTTGTTTACAGACTCACATTTGTTTAACAACTCTGTATACACTTATCTAGGTGTGGGGTTTATTGTATTTTATGTATTTTATGCTTTTTTTAAATTAGGCAGTTCTGAAGCTCTGAAGTTCTGCAAATCATTTGTAAATATAACACAAAGTTTGTTAAGGTTTTGTTTTCTCCAGCAATCCTCTGAAAGTGCAGCAGTGTTTAAAATGATTGTCTGAAAACAAGACTCAGTCTTACCTCTGTTTGTGTGAGAGACTCATCTTTCCTCTCTTCTCTGACAGACTGCAGAGAATCAGCACTGATTGATCAGCACTGGCTTGAGACAACAATCTGCTGTTCAGTGTGACCTGGAGATGAAGAGGTTAATGAGATCAAGAAATATGTTCAGTTAGCAGCAACAGCAACAAATAACACTATATAAAATAAAGTGAGTTACAAACAAATGCACCTTTTCAAACTCAGTCTCCGTGCTCACAGCGTCCCAAATACAAATCATTTTTATATTTATTTATATTTTCATTGTCTGGCTATCTGTGATTTCGGTATGTTGTTAAAGGATATGATTTTATTTTTTTGGTAGTATTATATCACATTGTGAGTGTATATGAGCAACTTTTGTTGTTTTCTCGTGATATCTGATGGGACCATAGACTGTATAAAAATATGGAAGTAGTGTCCGTGACGTCACCCGTAGACTCCTGAGGTGTGTTTTTAGAATTGTCTTTCAGTTCCCTGCTGTATACTAAGGTTAACAGTAGGCAAGGAGAATAACCAGGGAGCAATAGAGGAAACTGAGACTGTATTACTGTACTGTAATTGATTTTATCCTATATTTCTTGCTTTAGCATCACCTATCCACCCAAAAATAGTCAAATTGGTTTCATTACGTTCCCTGAATTCTTTCAATACACTTTTGACAGGATGTGTATCATTTCGTCCTTGGAGATTGAAGCAGTATACCATCATTAATTTTACTCTTCTAATTCTTAATGGCATTTCCTCCTGCACTGATGATAGCGGAGATGATCTGAATGCCCCGCTACAGATTCTCAAGGCCTGAGCTTGTACTACATCTAATTACTTGAGGTTTGATTCTGCTGCTGACATGTAAGCTATACGTCCATAAATTTCCATGTTAGTATTTTATCAAACCAATCCCCAAGAAACCTGACAGCTTTGCTTGCTCCAGGTGTTGTCTACACAGATTCAAGGAAAGGGTGAGATTTTATGTCTCTTTGAAAAACAAATAATCTGTGTTTTTTTTCTACAGATCATTTAAATACCCATTTATTGGTTCATTTTTCAATTTCAACTAATGGAACGAGTATTTTCTTATTGACATGATATTTTTCGACCTCTGATCCATCATCTGCATACAAAGATTTTCCTACATTTTGTTCAACCTGAGAGATTAATCATTATGTTGAATAGTAAAGGACTACATACACGTCCTTGTGGAGTCTGGAATATACTTCACCTACTCCTCACTTGTATTTTCCTGTTAAATAAAACACATCTAAAACTCAATTATACATCCCACATTCAATTCTTAATTATTTTAATGTGACCAATAATCCTGCTTTGTCCTCTGTGAGGTCATATATTCTTCTTCTTTTGTTGTTATTAGCGGTTAGCAAACAGCGTTCGGTGCATTACCACCACCCACTGATCTGGAGTGTGGACTAAGGATCTAAATCACTATACAAATTAATTACCTTTAAACAAATAAAATCAATAAACGTATAGTTCTCAAATTCAACGTCGTGTATTTTGACGTCACGCATGTCTCAGTACAGTGATTCTCAAATTTTTTACAGTGATGTAACATTTAACATTGTTCTGAGTAGCCCTTCTCTTCCACTTAGACCACAGTCACACCTTTACTATATTAAAAGACAACATTTGCACCTTAAATTGATTTACAAATATATATATATATATATATATATATATATATATATATATATATATATATATATATATATATATATATATATATATATAGCCTTTATAGAGACAAATATTTTCTATCCTTATTAATTATAACTTATGTCATGTTTTATGTGATATTCTTAACTTTCCATTAATTGTATTATTAATATAATCAATAAAGCAATAAAATATGGCAAATCGACAATAGCCTACTTGTAAACTTAAAAATAAAACAGACAATAGGTGACGGCAAATCACTGTCTTCATGAGCCGGGCATCATTCATTCATTCAGTAGCAAGCTAATGCTGTAGTTATTAATCACTGACTCTCAGAATCGTTCAAAGACGCAGATACATTCACTAAACATCACTTGCTTGGAGATGCACACCAGATAATACAGATTTCATTGGAAGTAGTGTTATTTCATTGCAAAATATAACAAATATGACAATATTATGTTTAAATGTAGACTACATTTAACATGTACAGTGTTCACTTAATATAATATTTTTTTTGTTGAACTGTTGTAAAAATTCATGTCACATTTGCCATCGTTTGGATATTCAGGGAAATTCGCATTCTTGTTCGTATTTTAAACATGAAAACAATAACTCGCACAGGGTTTCTGTATCAGAGAGAGTTTAAATCAATCTCAATGTACAGTCCATGTCAATATTTGCTCTTCATGCTATTAAGTGAAGATCTACTTTAAGATTCATCGAACAGCATCATGATTCGCTAAAGCAGCACATTCAGTGTTATCCTATCACATGCACGCTGCTTGTGTGGATGCAGTCAGTCAAGAAGATATTTAGAAAACTGCTGGTAATCAAACAGTTGGTGGTTCCCAACGACTTCCATAGTAGGTAAAAAAAATACTAAGGAATGGCAACCACCAACTAAATCATAAGTGATGACAGAATTTTCATTTTTAGGTAAACTATTCCTTTAATGTTTTATACTTGCGTTAGTATTAGTTTTTATTCCTTGTTTTAAAGTATTTCATTAGTTTAGCTTCCATGATTTTGATTGAATGCCTCATTAGGCCTAATTATAAATAATTAAAGAGAACACTGATTTCTATGATTAATAGATACTGCTTTGTGCTGTCAGACACCGATTTTATTTAGTCTGTCTGCTGTTTTAGTTATACTAATGCAATATATTGGACCAAATGTTTGTTGTAAGTCTCAACCGGTAGATGGAAAACAAACTATCGTGATTTCTGATCGAGCGTTTGGACACGGAAGCGGTGACGTCACACTCAATGTCTTAAAAAATACTTTCGATTTCACATCACAAAATAACAACATAACACACAAGAGGATATACGAAAAACACCTTCAGAAACAGATTCGTGTTCAATAACCTCTCTTTGAAAACATACTCGCGGTCTTGTCCGATATAAAAGAGAAATTATAAGTATTTTAAAACGCTTATTTTTCTGTGCTTTAGGCCTGTCGCTTGTCAGCAATTAATTCTCATATCTCTCGGATGGATTGGATTAAATATATAAAAACAACGTCCGCGAGGGTTAAAATTAGTAGAGTCTGTGATAGTTATAGCCTACCTGTACAAATGTTTTTGATAAAACGGATCTAATCCAGCGAGCAAAGTTTCCCTTTCATATATCACTTCGATGCTGCAGTGACGTCACCACGTATGGGAACACCTCCGGTGTGACGAATGTCTGAAGCCCTATACCATCCCGCCAATCCTATTGGCCAAATGGCGCATGGCACCACCCTACGCATGCGCACGCATGATATACCTGGGTGCCGCGCGTCATTTCGCTCAGATTTCATTCCTTCAGGAATAGCGAATCATCTGTGCCCTACCATCTCGCGTTCTCCAGCGACTTCTTCGAGCAGTGTTAACTCCTCTTCGCGGACGCGATGAGTTTTCGTAAATGCAAGGAGCCATGTACCAGGTACATCACGGCGGGTGACTCCCATGACAGGTGCGTAGTATGTCTCGGTTTGCATCACGTACAGGCGGTGCTTAGCGGCCTTTCTTCCTGTCCCCATTGTGATGGCCTGCGGCTCAGAGTACTGCGCTCTAGGGTGGAAGTATTTTCCGATGTCGCCCTCGAGTCTAACCCCCGTCATGTCACCTCTGCGACTGCCGAGGCACCGCACGAGGCGATAGCCTGGGGTGACACGTGCGACATGGATTTCGTGGACAGCGCAGCGCTGGAATATTCTCCACATCGCTCGCTCAACCTCCTCTCACCGCCAGCGAGCAGCCTCTCGGGAGGAGCCTTCACCTATGGCACCTCCTCGTAAGGATTGGGGCCCTAAGGTTTTTCCACCGGCTCACCAGCGTCAACGCAAAAGACTGAACCTGAGCTCGACGGCAACTGCCTCTCGTTCTCAGGTGCCGAATAGCAGCTCCTGATCATTTTGCTGCTTGCCAGGGACTGTGCCCTCCACTAGAGAGCGCTGTCGGACCGCTTTCGCGCATCCTACACTCTCATTGCAGTCCCCATGCTCAAACATTGACTGTCTCGCCGCAAACAGCGCTTCGAGCAGCATTGGATCGAGCTGTAATGTCGGGCGCTCCCTCAGACACTCTGCGCAATCCTGCTTTCAGAATTCGAGGGGCGATTCAGGGATCCTACACAAACGGCCCGTTTATGACGGCTCGCGCAGCCGCCGCTTTTTCGCTAGCGGCAGAGCCCGATGTTCAATCTGTTGGCCTAATTCCTGCCGTGGACACGTTTCAGGATTATACTCAACGGGACGCAACGACTCTTATGCATACGCTTCCCCTGTGCACGAACGCCACGGGTTTTTCGTGCCCGGACGTTTTAACGCGTATGACAGCGTTGCAGGAAGCGGAAGTTTTGAGACCGCTAGTATTGTTTCGGGCCGCGTGGGAACGCTTGCCCGACATTTTTCAATGGGTGTTACGCACAATTTGTCACGGATACACCATTCAGTTTCGAAAAGGCCCGCCCCCTTTCCGTGGAATTCTTTCCACGACGGTGAAGTCTACGGAAATAGCGGTGCTGCTACAGGAAATGTCAACTCTGCTGAGCAAAGGGGCTATAGAAGAAGTACACCCCTCACAGATGGAGGCAGAATTTTACAGCCGTTATTTTGTGGTACCAAAAAAAGACGGCGGATTACGGCCCATTCTGGATTTACGCCCTCTGAATCTTGCACTCAGGCCGAGCAAATTCAAGATGTTGACGGTAAAGTCTATTATGTCTCAGATCCGACCAAACGATTGGTTTATTACGATCGATCTGAAGGATGCGTATTTTCATATTCAGATCGTCAGGAGACACAGGAAGTTCCTCAGATTTGCTTTAGAGGGCAAAGCATATCAGTACCGCGTTCTTCCCTTTGGCTTGGCTTTAGCGCCCCGTACTTTCTCAAAATGCATGGACGCAGCTCTGGCCCCGTTGCGGCTCCAGGGCGTTCGTGTTTTGAATTATTTGGACGATTGGCTGGTGCTAGCGCAATCGCAGACTCAAGCACACTCTCATCGAGATCTTGTGCTGAATCATTTAAACAGCCTGGGCTTACGCACAAATTTCCAGAAAAGTGTTTTAATCCCCTCTCAACGGATAACCTTTCTGGGAATAGATTTGGATTCTCGCGCGATGACAGCGAAACTTTCTCTCCCGCGCGCTCAGTCGATTGCGTCATGCGTGAGGCGCTTCAAAGCGGGCCACACGGTGACAGTGAGATTGTGCCTGAGGCTCTTAGGTCTAATGGCAGCAGCATCCCCCGTGATTCGTCTGGGATTGCTTCACATGCGCCCTTTTCAGTGGTGGACGAAAAGGCGGAATATTTCACCCCGTTGTCTTCCGCATCGAACGATTTCGGAGACACGGCGGTGTGTGATGTCGCTAAAACTATGGATGTCAACCGAATTTCTCCTGACAGGAGTTCGGCTGGGAATTTATGCTTTCCGAGGGACTGTCATGACGGACGCGTCTTTGACCGGTTGGGGAGCTGTTTGTCAAGGGCGCCCAGCCCACGGAGTGTGGACAGCGGTTCAGCGCAGCTGGCACATAAACAGGCTGGAATTACTGGCAGTTTTTCTGGCTCTCCAGTATTTCGCGGATCTGCTGATCGGCCGTCATGTGCTGCTCAGATCAGACAACACAGCGGTTGTGTCATACCTGAACCATCAAGGGGGATTACGCGTGTTCTTCTTTGGTCTCAGGACAAATTTCTGTTGATCCGGGCCGTTCATGTCCCCAGACGATTGAATTTCGGAGCGGATTTGCTATCCAGACAGGCTCTGGAACAAGGAGAATGGAGATTACACCCCCAGACGGTGAATCTCTTATGGCGGATTTTCGGCAGAGCGAAAGTGGATTTATTCGCGTCGAACATGACTACGCATTGCCCGCTATGGTTCTCCCTATGCCCCCCATCGCCCCTGGGCGTGAATGCATTAGCTCACAGCTGGCCCAGGACCAGTCTGTATGCTTTTCCTCCGATTCGTCTGATCCCAGCGGTATTATGCAGAATACGGCGGGACAGAGTGGAACAGCTGCTGCTGGTGGCTCCGCGATGGCACTCGCAGCCGTGGTTTGCGGACCTGATCGGTCTGT
Organism: Carassius gibelio; assembly: GCF_023724105.1. NCBI lineage: Eukaryota > Metazoa > Chordata > Actinopteri > Cypriniformes > Cyprinidae > Carassius > Carassius gibelio. The sequence goes on along the minus strand of NC_068417.1, from coordinate 5,244,947 downwards.
TAGCGGGCTCTCCATGGGAGATTCCCCTCAGACAGGATTTATTATCGCAAGCACAGGGACTGATTTGGCACCCGAGGCCAGATCTGTGGAAACTGTGGGCGTGGCCTCTGAGCGGAGTGAGTTAGTATGTCCCGGTCTTTCTGTTGAAACCACTGAGACTATACTGAATTCTAGAGCAGCTTCTACGAGACGCTTATATGCTTTCAAGTGGAGACTGTTTGCAGCCTGGTGTGGAAATCGTAATGTGGATCCAGTTTACTGCCCAGTGGCTTCAGTACTGGAGTTCCTTCAGGACCGTTTTTCTGGTGAAGTAACACCAGCCACTCTGAAGCCCTTGGAGACTGTACCGGATAAATTCCTGACACTGAAGACACTTCTTCTCATGGCTTTATCCTCCCTCAAGAGAGTTGGGGATTTACAGGCTCATTCTGTTTCACCCTCGTGCATGGAATTTGCACCGGGCTCTGTAAAGGTGCTGCTGCGGCCCAGGCCTAATTATGTTCCTAAGGTCGCATCTAACCCCTTTCGCTTTCAGCAAGTGGTCCTGGAAGCTTTACCCCCTGCTGAGGCTGGGTCAGGAGATCTAAGTCTTTGCCCTGTGAGAGCTTTAAAGACTTATGTGGACCGTACAGCCCCATGGCGTGAGTCTGACCAGCTGTTCGTCTGTTTTGGAAATAAGGGTAAGGGCCATGCGGTTACAAAACAGCGCATGTCCCATTGGCTGGTGGAGGCAATATCTTTAGCCTATGAGGTGCGCGGACTCGCTTCGCCCTTAGGAGTTAAAACTCATTCCACTAGAGCTGTGGCTTCTTCTCAAGCTTTTCTCAGTGGATCCTCCATGGATGATATCTGTGCTGCGGCAGGATGGTCCTCACCGAGCACTTTTATCAAGTCCTACAGTCTGGATGTGAGGATGGCTCCTGGCTCCCGGGTTCTCTCCACTTGAGCAGATGCTTCCAGGTACGTCAGGCGTTTTGGTATAGCATTCCCATACGTGGTGACGTCACCGCAGCATCGAAGTCACCTATGAAAGGGAACATCTCGGTTACGTATGTAACCATGGTTCCCTGAATAGGGAACGAGATGCTGCGGTCCTGGCCGTGCCATACCTTGATAGCATTCTTCTTCTTCAGTCATGAAATCTGAGCGAAATGGCGCGCGGCACCCAGGTATATCATGCGTGCGCATGCGTAGGGTGGTGCCATGCGACATTTGGCCAATAGGATTGGCGGGATGGTATAGGGCTTCAGACATTCGTCACACCGGAGGTGTTCCCATACGTGGTGACGTCACCGCAGCATCTCGTTCCCTATTCAGGGAACCATGGTTACATACATAACCGAGATGTTTCTCTTTCAATCTGCATAGTTCTTCTTCTTCTCTGGTGTTTCTTGGCGGTTGGCAACCTCACTCTTCATTACCGCCACCAACTGGAATAAAGTATGGATCAGGATATTTGCTTATATGTTGTATAGAAATAAACATAAAAAACAACAAATTAATAAATAAATAAATATATTTAAAATATTATATTATTTTATATAATTTACTTTCTCTCACTAACTCAATAATATAATCATGATTAACTTGCTAGCAGTTTTCACTAATAAACCTCCACTTTCCATAATCCGTGACAGAGGAGCATCTTGGAGGCAGGGATTTAAAACTTTATCAAGAAACAAACTGACTTTTGAACTTTTTCGATCAGGTAGGGTTCAAATGATTTCAAAACATTTCAGCCAGTTTATATATATGGTGGATATATTAATTATATGAGCACTGTAATACTTAATTCCTCACTTAATCAGTTTCTATGAACAATCAGTCAGAATAAAGTGAGCTGATCTGCTGCTGATCCTGAATGTCTTGTTTAATGAGTGTTTATAGTCTGAGACTCATCAATATTATCAGCTGATGAAAATCCTCTTTATTACATGATAATAGACCCTGTTTTCACCTCATTCATTACACTGATGACTTCAGATCTGTTCATTGACACATTAAGATCATGTTAATGCTGTCATAGCATCATAATGGCATTTATTTAAAGTATCCGTGATAGACTATATTAAAACTAAATCATACATAAACAGTTTGTTCATGCTGAATGAATGTGATCAATGTGAAATAATTTAGCAGGCTTCAGGCCTGATGTGTCACCTAAAAGTTAATTCAAAGGAGAAACCACATTCACATTCTTTAAGTGGAAATAGTTTTTCACATCTGCAGAGTTTAAAACTACATCAGAAGAGACACACTGGTGTGAGAGATCATATGTGCTTTGAGTGTGAGAAGACTTTTATTACTGCTGTAGAACTAAAACAGCACCAGAGGATCCACACCGGAGAGAAACCTTACATGTGTTCACACTGTGACAAGAGATTCAATCAGTTAGGACATATTAAATCCCATGAGAGGATCCAGACTGGAGCTAAATCATATCACTGCACCGCATGTGGGAAGAGTTTCACTCTATTTTCTAATCTATGCAGTCATAAAAATAAAATATCACATTAAAATAGTTTAACTTCCTTTAAGCGTGACATCGTATTGTTCTGTATAAGTCTGTCATGAGCACCCACAAGAAGTGAAATAACAAAAATTACAAATACTTTACAGTTTATATCAGTGAATAAAGTTCATCTTCAAGACCAGCAGTTTCATCTGTGAGATTCATATCAACTCAAAAATGAAGTTACAAAGATCAGGCTTGTAGCCAGCTCTGAGAACACCGAGGTCCAGACCTTGGTCATTTTGTCATGTTCAAAAATAATATTTGTTCTCTGAATGACTAATTTGCAGTTCAAAACTCCTCATATGAGTGTAGACAGTTTGTAATAATCTTGAGTGTCCCTGGAATGAAAATGATCGTTGCTAGATGCTGGTTAAGGTGAACAAGGCTTGAGACAGTTGTGAGGGCGCGGGTGCAACCTCTGATGTGTCAGAGCCATTTTTTAATAATTTTATAATACAATTGTATTATCTTTTCTGCTTAATTTGACACTGTAGAAAGATAATAAAGTGGATAGTTGCAGTTCAGAGTTAGTGATATCTTTATGTTATGTTAATTTACAAAAGATTTGAACTGATTACGGTTTATTTTTTATTTACTTTTTGATACACTGAGAGTAATAAAGAAAGGCCCATGGACAGGATACCACATTCGGTAAGGCAAAAAAAAAAAAAAAAAAACAATAACACATCATGATATTTTGTGTCAGAAACTTAATGAATGCTATTAAAACCATAGCATTTAGCAATAATACACAAATCTGTTTTTTTTTAAAGTCAAGTCAATTATCATATATTTGACTTTCTTTAAGCCCTACTTTAAGCATAGTTTTAATAATACTAAATGTTTTATTATATCTAATATAAACAGGAATTAATTTCTATCATTCTGCTGCTCTAACTGAAAATCAATGACTTAGCCAATCTGAGACTTTGTTCAATGCAGCAGTAAGTTTGATAGCAGCTTGTTTTTTTGTCTTAGCAGAAGTATAAAGAACTGTATCTGAACCTGGACCTCTAGACAAACTGTAGGCAGATAATTAATGTGTATGCTAAACAAAATTGTTCCAAGAACCGACCCCTGTGGGACTCCAATATTACAGTCAAGAAATGGTAAGCATGCATCATTAATTATTGTACATTCTTTTCTTACATTTAAGTATGTAAGTACTCCATCCATGTTAATTTATTAGTAGAAAATTTAAACCTTGATAATTTAGATAAAAAAACATTGATTAACGGTATAAAAAGTATTTTTAAAATCAAGGAAGATGGCTCCAACAACACATCCCCTATCAAGACTGGATTTAATTTGTTCAATGAAATAACAGTTGGCTGTCTCCATAGAGTGGTGTGTGTGCCCTAAATCCAAACTTCATAGGATGTAATGGAAAATTACCAAGATTTAAATGCTGTACTTACTAATTGAAAACGAACATTTCAGTTACTTTAGAAACAACTCGTAAAATACTGATAGGTCTATAGTTAATTACATTAGCAGGATCACCAGTCTTATACAGTACACCTGGTATGAAGCATTTTTTTTTTCATCACCTGCTAGAACAGCAAAATCTAATGTTTGTTTTCTGTATATTCGTGTGTATGATTGTTTCAAGTTTTGGAGCCAAAAATTAAAGTATGAATCTGTGAGGAAAATTAATTAGACATGCTGATGCGATTTCAATGTTATTTAGCTTTCTTTTTTTCATTAATGTTTGTCAATAAAAAAGTTTCAGTTACTTTCCTTTTTTAAATTCTAGTCTATATTTGAAAAGGACTGCAAACATAAACTGTAAAGATAAGTGTGTCAGACATGTCAGTGTGGGAAGTATGTTTTATTTATTTATTTTCCAGAAGGGCTCTGTATTGCTAATGGTAAGGACTCAGAATAATATACTCAGAATAAAGTGAGCTGATCTGCTGCTGCTGAATGTCTTGTTTAATGAGTGTTTATAGTCTGAATCTCATCAATATTATCAGCTGATGAAAATCCTCTTTATTTCATGATAATAGATCCTGTTTTCACCTCATTCATTATGGAGATCTGCTGTAAACTGCAATCAACAGTTAATTTCATTCTTCTCATCAGACTGAAACTATGCAGTTAGCCTACTACTATGATGTCTTCAAGACACAAATGTCCTAACAACATTTCTTTCATCATTAGTCTGTCTAAGATTACGTTTAATATAAACCAACACAAAGGAAAAACAAATAAACAAAAATTCAAACTCAAATGGAAGGAATTATGGAAGCACTGATTTTTATTGTTTACATAACTGTACTTCTATTTATCCTTTTTTTTTTTACTTGTTTTCTTAACATTTTAATATTTGTAATTATTAAATGTTAAGATCTTAGAGACAAAACAGAAATGCATGTGTAAATTTGTGTAAACATTCAGATACTTTAGTATAAATACCAGATAAACATAAATGCTTAATATGCGAATTAGTAGAACAACAAACTCACAAACTGGCAGATCTGCTCCTCCATCAGTGAAACTCCTCTCACAACAGTATCACCTTCAGTGAAGCTCCTCCCACAACAATCACACCTTCAGTGAAGCTCCTCCCACAACAATCACACCTTCAGTGAAGCCCCTCCCACAACAATCACACCAGCAGTGAAGCTCCTCCCACTGCAGTTCATCAATAAATGCTGGAATATTCCCATCAGTCTACAAGTGAAGAGGAGCATCAAATCATCAGGAAGAAGTGAAATCTGCAGAGACAGAGTTTATTGAAGAACAGAGAGAACATGAGAGATCCAGAACCCTGCAGAACCAAACACACTGAAGAACAAACAGGTTGGTGTTTATGCTTGATACTTTATTAATGAGAATGGAAAACAATAAAAGTTATCAGCAGTTCAACAGATTTAGTGTTTATTGCATAGAAATACTCTAGGAATTGTAAAAAAAAAAAAAAAGAGGACATGAGAGAACCAGAACCCTGCAGAATCAAACACACTGAAGAACAAACAGGTTGGTGTTTATGCTTGATCCTTTATTAATGAGAATGGAAAACAATCAGCAGTTATCCGCAGTTCAACAGATTTAGTGTTTATCGCATAGAAATACTCTAGGAATTGTAAAAAAAAAAAAGAGGACATGAGAGAACCAGAACCCTGCAGAATCAAACACACTGAAGAACAAACAGGTTGGTGTTTATGCTTGATACTTTATTAATGAGAATGGAAAACAATCAGCAGTTATCTATGGAAGCATATGGGTAGCATTATTCAATTTGGGATGTAATATGCAAAATGACAATGCAATATGTAAAATGGCAATGCATTTCTGTATTTACATTTACATTTTCCAATACATTTGTGCAACGTTTGGTGCAAAATGAAAATGAAAATTAAATTACATAATTTTCATTTGCCATTTACTACACCAGTTTTAATATGTAAAATGAATATTAATTTTAACGCTTTATAAGTTGCAAAATTAAAATGAAAATGTATTACAGAAATGATTAGATATGTTTAACATGTTAAAGCAAAAACTGTGGCAAAATGATCATTTAAATGCTATTTTTCTTAATTGCATTAACACTCACAGTCAAGACAATCACGATTGCATTTTCATTCGGTGTCCCGCAATGAATGTAGCAAAACTCAATGTGCACATTGAAAATGCATTCCGAGCCGATCACGTGTCCCCGCCCTCGCGCCACGTCAATCATTGTGTGAACAAGGCGGGGCTTACAGAAGGTCAGAGACTCAAGTCTCAAGAAGAGGATTCAATCAAATGAGACAACATAGACAAGACAGTTGGTCCGTGTATGTTTTGATCATTTCGGTTTATGGCTTCAATATTTCATTCGGACTTGTGGGCGGAGCTGAAACGCTGCTTTCATCTGATTGGTCGAATCGGAGCGGTTTTCATCTGACAGCCTTCAGCTCGGTCTTGTCATTCTTTCAGGCAAAATAAGAGTCAGTGCGAGTGAAGCACTGAAATGTCTGAAACTACGCTCACTGTTAATTCGTGCTGCTGAGACCTGCAAATTATTTCTAGGTTGTAGTATTGTATGAATATTGTCCCACTGATAAATACAGTGCAAATAGTTCTGTCCCTTTGGATAACAGTGAAGTGGAAATTAAAATCAATAATAGACTGAACAGTTCCATGTCTGTAACATTTACCACTCTCATCTTTTAAGTCATAAGGCACAAGGTATGTGTGTGTGTGTGTGTGTGTGTGTGACATTAATAAATAATTGTAAAAATGAATATAGTTACATTTCTAAATAAAAATAGTAAAATTAGCTCTATGCTGCTCAGTGCTCCAGTAGCCTACCCCAGAGCGCCCTCTCGCGGCTGTAGACGGTAATGTTTTCTCTTGGTCCTGAATAAATGTGACATATAGTCCAGTGCGACTTATATATGTTTTTTTCCTCGTCATGACGTATTTTTGGACTGATGCAACTTATACCGAAAAATACAGTTAACATTATTATTATTATTTATTATGAGAGTAATTGACACAGACTAGAACTTTAATGTTTCACCCAATTCAGCTCATATCTTTAGACTCGTCCGACTCGTGTTGCTTGTATAACTGGCCAGACTTACCTTCCCAAAAAATCCTATTTAATTTTATTTCATAAATTTAACTATATTTCCACTTTACTGTTATCCAAAGGGACAGAACTATTTGCACTGTTTTTATCAGTGGGACAATATTCATACAATACTACAACCTAGAAATAATTTGCAGGTCTCAGTAGCACGAATTATGTGCCCAGCTACATCTGATTCAAATATTATGCTAATTAACAGTGAGCGTAGTTTCAGACATTTCAGTGCTTCACTCGCACTGACTCTTATTTTGCCTGAAAGAATGACAAGACCGAGCTGAAGGCTGTCAGATGAAAACCGCTCCGATTCGACCAATCAGATGAAAGCAGCGTTTCAGCTCCGCCCACAAGTCCGAATGAAATATTGAAGCCATAAACCGAAATGATCAAAACATACACGGACCAACTGTCTTGTCTATGTTGTCTCATTTGATTGAATCCTCTTCTTGAGACTTGAGTCTCTGACCTTCTGTAAGCCCCGCCTTGTTCACACAATGATTGACGTGGCGCGAGGGCGGGGACACGTGATCGGCTCGGAATGCATTTTCAATGTGCACATTGAGTTTTGCTACATTCATTGCGGGACACCGAATGAAAATGCAATCGTGATTGTCTTGACTGTGAGTGTTAATGCAATTAAGAAAAATAGCATTTAAATGATCATTTTGCCACAGTTTTTGCTTTAACATGTTAAACATATCTAATCATTTCTGTAATACATTTTCATTTTAATTTTGCAACTTATAAAGCGTTAAAATTAATATTCATTTTACATATTAAAACTGGTGTAGTAAATGGCAAATGAAAATTATGTAATTTAATTTTCATTTTCATTTTGCACCAAACGTTGCACAAATGTATTGGAAAATGTAAATGTAAATACAGAAATGCATTGCCATTTTACATATTGCATTGTCATTTTGCATATTACATCCCAAATTGAATAATGCTACCCATATGCTTCCATAGTTATCCGCAGTTCAACAGATTTAGTGTTTATCGCATAGAAATACTCTAGGAATTGTAAAAAAAAAAAAAAAAATAGAAAACAATCCAATAAATAATATAGGGGAGTCTTTCTATCTCCAGGGTACAAAAAAAGGACTGAAACTGGAATGTTCAAATGACATTGATTCCTGGGTGTTGCCATTAAAAAAAAAGCTTTCATTTTAAAAAAGAAGAAATTGAATGAAAATGATGTTTTAACAGTAGTCAGTGAAAAATACTGGTCAGTTATTTAGTTTAAAATATTTATTAACCGCAAAGTAAGTTTTGATTACAGTATATTGATGTGAATATTATGTGTATAATATAGTGTTATAATTGTGGAGTCGATCAAGCAACGAAAAGTTCTCAGAAACATTTGATTAGTGTGTATTTTGTAATATAGATTATTGTATCTTATTTTGTAAAATTGTAACAAATTTTTTATAATTTGGTGCAGCTGTTGTCTACTTTCACTTCACATTTTCTGATTTTTTTGTGAGTTTAATTATAGTGTAACTTTTTTTAAACTGTAATTTCAGATCTAATGGAGGAGAAAAAAACATCATGTCAAAACTGGAGAAAAAACTCTTTCACAGACTGAAAGTATTTCTTTTTTTAAAAGAAGAGATAATAAAAGTTTCACCTGCTCTCAGTGTGGAAAGAGTTTAACATACAAACAGAATCTCAGTGTTCACATGAGGATCCACACTGGAGACAAACCGTTCACATGTGATCAGTGTGGGAAGAGATTCATACAATCATCAAGCCTTAAGAGCCACATGCACATCCACACTGGAGAGAAACTGTTCACATGTGATCAGTGCGGGAAGAGTTTCATACAATCTTCAAGCCTTAAGAGCCACATGCACATCCACACTGGAGAGAAACCGTTCACATGTGATCAGTGCGGGAAGAGATTTGCACAACCATCAAGCCTTAAGATGCACATGAACATCCACACTGAAAAGAAACTGCACGGATGTGATCAATGTGGAAAAAACATTTGCATGGGCTTCAGGCTTGAGTAGACATCTGAATGTTCATTTAAAGGAGAAACCACATTCCTGTTCTTTGTGTGGAAAGAGTTTTTCACAACTGCAGTATTTAAGATACCATCAGAAGAGACACAGTGGTGTGAGGGAATATATGTGCTTTAAGTGTGAGAAGACTTTTATTACGGATACAGAACTGAAGCAGCACCAGAGGATCCATACTGGAGAGAAACCTTACAAGTGTTCACACTGCGAGAAGACATTCATTGAGTTAGGACAGCTAAATTCACATGAGAGGATTCACTCTGGTGAGAAACCGTACCACTGTCTTTTGTCTTCCCTACAGAGACATACAATAAACCACAATAACTAGTTTATCTTCTTTCAAGTGCGACATTGCATCTCTTCTGTATTAATCTGTCATAAGCAGCCACAACAAGTGACATAATAACAAGATCACAATAAGTTATATAGTTTCAGGACCACTGCTTTCAAGTGCTAGATCACTTCCATAGTAATCTCTCTCTTAAACCGCACTTGGACGCCAACGCACTGAACTCTCACAGCTGAAAGTGCTCTACCAAACTTAGATTTGTAACAGTTTCTCACTTCAGTGTGTTACAAACATAATTTTGGTGTCTTTGGAAAGAAGACCCTTTGGGCTTTACTTTTTATCAACCAGATTTGATAATTCTCAAAAATATTAAAAGTTTTTTTTTTTTTTTACCACACTGATTTTTGTTGTTGTTGTTGTTGTTTGTTATAAAAATAAACTAAATCAGTCCTGGAGCAATCCAGAAAAGTAATGGATTGAAAGTCACATGTCTCATGAGTTTCTATTTCAAATCTGAAGAAGATGTCGTGAAAAATGAGACTCCTGCAGCCATTTTTCTGAGACTATGTCTAGTCCCCTCCAACCCCCCAAATATAAAAAAATATATATTTACCAACTGTGTTCCTGTAGCTCAATTGGTAGAGCACTGCTCTATCAAGCGCAAGCTTGGGGGTTCGATTCGTCGGGAACACATGATATGTAAAAATTGATAGCCTGAATGCACTGTAAGTCGCTTTGGATAGAAGCATCTGCTAAATGCATAAATTTAAATTAATTTAATTTATTGAAGGGTTCTTCAAACAATTTTAGTCATTTAACATACCACTGCATATTTTTTTTCAATTATAAAACACTAGACAGAAACTTAGACATCATTTAAGTGATTTATTTGAGCACTAGAAAAATACAATAAGAATAATATGAGTAAGAAAAATAAAAAGATTTAAGTTTGTATGCCAATTACAGAACATCCTGAGATTGCTCGAAATGCAGCATTTACAATTAATTACAATGAAAATACTTGCTGATGTGCCGATGGCCAGTTATAGAGATAGTAATAACACAAATGCACCATAAAGTCAATAAACCACTCTCTATTCATATAGATTCATATATTTATGTAGCAAGTATAAAAATATCAGTGTTCTAGTAGTATACTTGTAAGTGTACTGTTTCAGTACTCCTTGGGACTAAATTGGCCCACTTACTAGTATATAGAAATGTACAGTTTAACAGTAGCAAACTTTGAGTACACAACTAGTTTACCTCTATATTTACATTTATTCATTTAGCAGATGCTTTTATCCAAAGCTACTTACAAATGAGGACAGTGGAAGCAATCAAAAAACAACAAAAAGAGAAATGATATATAAGTGCTATAACAAGTCTCAGTCAGGTTAACACAGTACATGTAGCATGGGATTTTAAATAATATAATAAATAAAAAGAAAACATAGAATAGAAAAAGAATAGAGCAAGCTAGTGTTAGAGGTCTTTACATATATATATATATATATATATATATATATATACACACACACACACACACACACACACACACATACAATTGCATAATAAATGAAAAGAAAATAGAATACAAAAAGATTAGAAAGGTAGTTAGATTTTTTAAAGAATAGAATTAGAAAAGTGAGTGATAAAGTTAGAGGGTCAAATAAAGATGGAAGAGATGTGTTTTAAGCCGATTCTTGAAGATGGCTAAGGACTCAGCTGCTCGGATTGAGTTGGGGAGGTCATTCCATCAGGAGGAACATTTAATTTAAAAGTTCGTAAAAGTGACTTTGTGCTTCTTTGGGATGAACAATCAAGTGACGTTCACTTGCAGAACACAAGTTTTTATAAATGTGAGAGTGTGTTTTATGTTGAATGTGAATGTATCTGCATGATTACCATCTGTTTGAGTGCAAATCAGCCCAAATCAGCTCGCTATTACTGCATGATAACGGCTATCAAAGTGAACGCATCTTCATGAATAGAGAGAGTGGATTATTTACTTTGGCACATTTGTGTTATACCATCTGTATAAGTGGCCATCAGCACATCAGCATTTATTTGCATCGTAATTCATTGTAAAAGACGCATTTTTAATAATCTCAGGAAGTTCTGTAATTGGCAAACAAAGTTAAATCTTTTTTTTAATTTTTCTTATTATTCTTATTTTTCTTACTCAAATTATTCTTATTGTATTTTTCTGGTGCTCAAATAAATCACTTATATGATGTCTAAGTTTCTGTCTAGTGTTTTATAATTATGCAGTGGTATGTTTACTGACTAAATAGTTTGTAGAAGCCTTCAATACTATTGGGAAATATATTTTCTAATATTTGGGGGGTGGGGGGTGTAGACATAGTCTCATAAAAATATTTGCAGGAGTCTCATTCTTCATTATATTTTATTCAGATTTGAAATAGAAACTCATGACACATGTGGCTTTCAACCCATTACTTTTCTAGATTGCTCCAGGACTCATTTCATGTATTTTTATATCAAATAAAAAAATATTTAAAAGTGGTAAAATTCAAGGCACTTCAGTGTCTATAACTTTTAATATTATTATTATTATCAAATCTGGTTGATGAAAAGTGAAGCCCAAGGGGTCTTCTTTCTAAAGACACCAAAATTATGTTTGTTACACACTGAAGTAGGAAACTGTTAAAATTATAAGTTAGGTAGAGCACTTTCAGCTGTGAGTCCCATAATGGGGGGTGCTGGCTAACAGGTTAATGAGGAAGTGCTACTATAATAAATAAGGCAATACATTATTCTAATATGATTATTTATTTTATTGGCATATATAATAATTATCTGTATAAATAATATGTAGATAATGTTTAACTTAATATATATTTATATATTAAATATATAAGATTTATTTATTTATTTTATTTATTACATTTTATATTATCTCACACATGGATCGGCATTTTCTATAATGTCTAAATTTAAATCAAAATACATATCTGATATGACTTAATATAAATTAGCATAAAACAAACAATATAATTCACATTCTCAAGGATTAAATATTAAATGGAAATAAATAAAAATTGCACAGCCATCAGTTAGGTGGTGATAAAGTAAACAACTTATGAACAAAAGAAGAAGAAAGAAACAGCTTGGTGCGCTTTTTCTTAGCATCCGTTTCTACAGTGGCTCGTCGATTCGTCGCTCTGTTGAGAATGTCTTGAGTCTTAACCAGGAACATACCCTGAGTTGAATGAACTTACTCCCGGATGTGTTTTTGGAACCACATACCTCGAGTAAGCAAGGTTTGGGGTTAATCAATCGAGAGTTCAGGGTTTAGTTCACGGTAAGTTAACCCTGCTTTCTGGAATACACCCCTGAACATCCAAAGAAAAAACAGGGTATCTGCTTGTAAACAAAAACATTTTATTCTAGCTTCATGCTTCATGTACAATTTAGTTGTTCTGAAACCAAACACTCAAGGGTTTCCCATCTCAGGGTAAGACAACTCTGAGTTTATTGAACCTTCTTACTGGAATACACCCCTGAGGGTAAATTACTTATTGTGATTGTTTATTGTATGTCTCCGTAAAGAAAACAACTGAGTGAAACTCTTCCCACATACAGAGCAGTGGTACGGTTTCTCTCCAGTGTGAATCCTCTCATGTGTTTTCAGGTCTCCTGACCGACTGAATCTCTTGTCACAGTGTGAACACTTGTAAGGTTTCTCTCCAGTGTGGATCCTCTGGTGACGTTTCAAATGTTCAGCTGTAATGAAAGTCTTCTCACACTCAAAGCACATATGATCTCTCACACCAGTGTGTATCTTCTGATGAACTTTTAAAGTATGCAGATGTGAAAAACTATTTCCACAGAAAGAAAAGGAATGTGGTAACTCCTTTGTATGAATTTTCAGGTGACCCTTCAGGTGTGAAGCTCTTAAAAAGTGTTTTTCCGCACTGATCACAGATGTGCAGTTTCTCTCCAGTGTGGATGTTCACGTGTCTCTTAAAGTGTCCTTTGTATGTGAAACTCTTCTCACACTGATCACATGTGAACGGTTTCTCTCCAGTGTGGATCCTCATGTGAACACTGAGATTCTGTTTGTATGTTAAACTCTTTCCACACTGAGTGCAGGTGAAAGAAAAGAAAAAAAGAGACACTAATACAATGTCTTTTTAGTGTGACTTATAGTCCGGAAAATACGGTAACTCTGCAGTGTACACAGACATCTCATCAGTCAACCTCAAACTAATCTGTTTTTTAAATTGTGGAATATATACACCTAATCCAACCTTTTGACTGATAGGTTCCTTAGAACCATCTGTAAATATTTGTAATACTGAATAAAATGTGTTATTTAAAAAAGCATTAACCTCATTTCCAGTGTACTCTTCTTTGGGCTTGTCTAGTAAACTCAAATCTACAAGTGGTTCAGGGACTTTCCATGGTGGAGTATCAGTAAGTGGTATACTGGGACAGAAGATCTTATTGTCCATGCAACATTCCTTAGCCCATACTCTGCTCTTCCATCCAAAACTGTGTCCTCCATCATATGAGTATTCCCAGCACTCCTCCAATACTTTGGGAGTAAGGTGATTATTTGCTGATTGCTGAAGATTTACCCAGTATGTAATTGCCAGTTTTTCTCTTCTAATATCTAGAGGCATCTCTCCCATTTCTACTCCAATTGCATCTACAGGGGATGTTTTAACTGCTCCACAACATATTCTTAGTGCTTTGGATTGAATTATATCTAATTTTTTCAGTAAAGACTTGGATGCCGAACCATATACAATACATCCATAATCAAAGCAAGAACGAATCAGTGCTTGATACATGCACAACAATGCACTACGACTAGCTCCCCAATTGTGACTAGCATCCGTAGGCATGCAATTTAAGATCTTTTTACACTTTGACTCAATTTTACTGATATGACATTTCCATGTTAATTTTCCATCAAACCATAATCCAAGATATTTAGGGAGAGAAAGGCAGAATTTTGTGTATAAGTTTAAACGAATGAGAGGAACATTTAAGAGATTTAAGAGAACAGTAATGTCTTTTGGTGTGGATGCTAAAATACTTCTCATTATAGTTATTGGTCTTTGTGTGAACAGCTTTAAGTGATCTGATTTGCCCAAATTCATTGAAGATCTGATTTGTAGCACTTGAAAAGTTAAACTAGCATTTCCATTCTCTTGCTTCTAAGACAGATGTGTTCAGTATAATCACCATAGAAAGAAAGGCAGACTATGAGGTGTGGAAAGATATCAGGTACTGTTGAAACAGGAAGAGGCGGCACGTATTTGTAAAGATTAATAAAGAATACAATGGACTTCATTTAAACTTCATGATATAAACACTCTTACAATGGGCACAATCTGATGGGAGTTGTGGTAATGGCCAATAACAGCAGTAGGAGTAAAAGTTGTAGAATTTTGTACAAGTATGCTTGTACAATATAATTGTATAATATTGTATGAATTATTACTACTACAACATGCTCTTTGTTGACTGTTCTTCCTGATGGGCTATGTGAACCAAAATTTAAGAAACATCAAATGCTGAGAAAAATGTATCTGCAGTAAGGTTCAGTCAAGGTGCTCAGACGCACAGACGTACCATTGGAAGTGTTTGCCTTTGCAGCTTTTGGTCTTCTTCATAAACGCACAAGATGGTCAAATTCAAATCTCATGACAGGCCTTCCTGAAATATAAACATATTGAGACAGTTTGTTAAAATGATCTGTGACCAAAATATTTGATTAACACATAATATAAGGATGCGTTCATTAAAGCAAATCAGTTATAACTAAAAGTCTTCAACATTACCTGTGAAGGGTTGATCCTTTGAAGGACTTGTTCAGCCCCCTTGACAGCTTCTTCAAAATCAGCATTGGGAGCGTGGAGTTGAAGTTCCCTGTTAATTCTAGCAGAGCGAGAGAGAGAGAGCGAGAGAGAGAGAGAGGGAGAGATTTTACAAGAGATGGCTTCTTTAAAGATCTGCTGGATTACAGGTTCTTGTGGAGTATGTAATCTGACGTAACTGCAAGACAGAAAAAACACTGAACTACAATGACTTCACAAAAAGGTATTAAAAGCGTGGAAAACTTAGCGGTTACTTTGCTTTACAAATAGTGTAGAGTAAAAACACAGTTGCTGTGGTAAAATCCTGGTAAGTGTTGTGGTTATTGTGTGTTAGTTAATACAAATACCAGATTAAACTACGGTTAACGTGGTAAACCCATAGTAAATGTTGTGGTTATTGTGCATTAGTAACTACAAATACCAGAGTAAAACTATGGTTACAGTAGGAGAAGCATGGTAAATATGCTGTAGTTACTGTGTGTGTATTGGCTACACATGACCTGGTCGAGCAAAAGTTTGGCTATTATTGTAAAAATATGGTAAATGTGCGTAACTTTTTACACAATCACGATTATCACGCGATATTGGGTTGGGTGCTTTGTTGTGCTTGTATCAGTAATGTCTAAAAGCTGAAGACCCATGTCACATCATTATTTATTTAAAACTGCAACAGGTCTACATACAGTACAGGTTAGCTTAGGCTAATGACAATGGTAGGCTAGCTGAGCAGCCCACTGACCCATAATTTGAGCATAAACTGTCCTTTAAAAACACGACCCTGTCTAACGTGATGCAGAAATACTGAAATAATTAAAAACAATACGTTAACCACGTGATATCATTACAAAAAGAAGAAGCAAAAAAGGTCTTTACCCTTGCTTACCTGTTTGAAGGTGTACGCGCATCAGGTGAACTGGACGAGCCTCGCTGGTGACGGCACTGCCGCTGAAGATGATGCGTGTTATTTGGACGCATCTGCTCTCCACCGAAATAAATGTGAAGGATTGGCGTATCATATGCACGCAAAAATGGCATTTGGCGTATATGCATTACACGCAACTAGAAAGTGTAAAGTCGTGTTATTTATACGCAGAATGATGAGAACGGGTTAAACACACTTTAAGGAATTAGGCTGATAACTGTGTCTCTAGGAACTTTCAATGTCTTGGAAATCTTCATATAGCCTTAGCCTTTATAAAATACTACGATATTTATTCTCTTTAGCTTTTGTGAGATCTCTGTTGACATTTTTGCTACTCAACTTCTACACATGCATGGGCTAACTGTATGTGTAACGGCTCAAACTAATTCTGTTTTTAATAGTGTTTCTGAAAGCTTAATTGTGTTTTGAGACTGTTTTATTCCCTACTATGCAAATAAGTGATTTAAAAACAGCAATGTTGAATAGGGGTTGAATAATTATGACATATCAGTATTATTAAAAAGTCTTATAACTCAAAAGTATTACATTATATATTGGCAATATCACTTTTAATATTCCAGTGAACTGTTATAGATGCAATTTTTATTTTATCCTGGATCTTCAGAAAAGCTTGTATTTGTAAAGTACTGCAGTCTCTGGGGGGGTTGAGTAATTTTGATTGCAACTGTAAACATATTTTGGTCCAAAAATAGCAAAAAAAAAAACTATGACTTTATTCATCATTGTCTTCTCTTCCGTGTCTGTTGTGAGAGAGAGTCCAAAACAAAGCAGTTTGTCATATCCGGTTCGCGAACTAATCATTTGATGTAACCGGATCTTCTTTAACCAGTTCACCAAAATCGAACTGAATCGTTTTATTCCTTTAATGTTCACTCCAAGAAAAAAAACAATGTAAAAATTACTTGTTTGCATTTTTTAGATTATTGGGGCACTAATAACACAATTAATTTAATAGCATTTAAATGATCATTTAATACCTACAAAGACAAAAACAAAGTTGAAAATGTAAAAATACCATGAAACAATTCATGTCAAGTAAATTTTATTTCAACAAAACAACTTCGCTCCCATTTTCTGCAAAAATTCCAACAATTTTAACGACAATTGTATTGTCTAAAACATATGGGGCCCTCTCCAACTTCTCAGCTCTGCTATGTATAATCTCCAAAGAACTTTTGAACTCAAAACTCAAAAACGAAACATCTTTCAAATAAAATGCACAAACAAAATAGGACCTATGGGAACCTTGGCCAAGTTATTTTCGATGGTATGCTGCGAAGCATTCCCTCTCTCCGATCAAGAACAGGAAAACATTGCAATTCCCACATTTCCATCTTGACACACCCTTTGGGCAGAGGCAGCACCGCCCCCAGTTGTCAGTATGAAGTGGCAAATGTCCATAGTTGTCGTAGTGTACATCTGGTTGTGGTTTGGGGGGTCATGGGGGGAGGCACTTCTTCTCACAGGACATTTGTGGTGCAGAGGCAGATGATGGTCTGCCAACTCTGGGTACTGCCTTGTTGACTTGTTTCAAACTGTGAGCCACAGCCAGGCGAAATCTTTTGAGAGGCATTGGTTTTTCCTTCAGTAGGCCACAGTCTCTCTTGTAGACCAGCCAGGCATTGGAGATGGACAGGTCAAGGACGTATCCAAACAGGGGGAAGTACCAGCGTCGTGACTTGGCAGGGGTCTTGTACAGGTGAACCAGCATGTCAGAAAGATCAATGCCACCCATACGCTGATTGTAGGCAGCAATGAGTGAAGGGCATGGGACAGCAATCTTCGCTTTCTCATCTTTGCTCCACCTTTGGACACTTGTAAGGGGCATGATCCCACAGGCATTGCTCAGGAGGGTAATACATGTATTGTCATACCATTTGACTGCGAGTACTCCTTCAGCAGACTTATAGTCAAGAGCTCCACGTCCTCTCTCCATCAGCTCTTTGTCTTCTATCAGGTGAGCTCCACCGATGCGGTTTGATCGGGCTGTGCTGATGCACTTGATGCTGAGATTTGCGTGCAGGCTCAGGATCAGGTCGAAACTAGTTAAGTAATTGTCAAAGAAAACAACTGAAAGCCGTGGCTGTGTTATGGTTTTGCATAATGTTGTCACCACTTTGCTCCCTGGAAGTCGCTCCTGCTCTTCCTCACTTAGATCAACATTGAAGAAGGTGGACGGCCCTTGATAGAGCAGTAGGTCATGGATAATGCCAGATGAACCGGCACGACAGAACACTTTAAAGCCCCACTTGTCAGGTTTATTGGCAATGTATTGGCGGAGATTGCCAACCCTTGTGCCTTTATAAGACACCATGACTTCATCCACACTGCGCTTGTAGGTGGATGGGATGAGGAGACATTGCTTACGAAGCATCACAAAGAGGGGTCGGATTTTGTAAAATCGGTCAGGGCTCCCATCACACTGCTGATTATCATTAAAGTGAATGTAGCGACGTACAGTATTGTTCAAAATAATAGCAGTACAATGTGACTAACCAGAATAATCAAGGTTTTTCGTATATTTTTTTATTGCTACGTGGCAAACAAGTTACCAGTAGGTTCAGTAGATTCTCAGAAAACAAATGAGACCCAGCATTCATGATATGCACGCTCTTAAGGCTGTGCAATTGGGCAATTAGTTGAATTAGTTGAAAGGGGTGTGTTCAAAAAAATAGCAGTGTGGCATTCAATCACTGAGGTCATCAATTTTGTGAAGAAACAGGTGTGAATCAGGTGGCCCCTATTTAAGGATGAAGCCAACACTTGTTGAACATGCATTTGAAAGCTGAGGAAAATGGGTCGTTCAAGACATTGTTCAGAAGAACAGCGTACTTTGATTAAAAAGTTGATTAGAGAGGGGAAAACCTATAAAGAGGTGCAAAAAATGATAGGCTGTTCAGCTAAAATGATCTCCAATGCCTTAAAATGGAGAGCAAAACCAGAGAGACGTGGAAGAAAACGGAAGACAACCATCAAAATGGATAGAAGAATAACCAGAATGGCAAAGGCTCAGCCAATGATCACCTCCATGATGATCAAAGACAGTCTGGAGTTACCTGTAAGTACTGTGACAGTTAGAAGACGTCTGTGTGAAGCTAATCTATTTTCAAGAATCCCCCGCAAAGTCCCTCTGTTAAAAAAAAGGCATGTGCAGAAGAGGTTACAATTTACCAAAGAACACATCAACTGGCCTAAAGAGAAATGGAGGAACATTTTGTGGACTGATGAGAGTAAAATTGTTCTTTTTGGGTCCAAGGGCCACAGGCAGTTTGTGAGACGACCCCCAAACTCTGAATTCAAGCCACAGTACACAGTGAAGACAGTGAAGCATGGAGGTGCAAGCATCATGATATGGGCATGTTTCTCCTACTATGGTGTTGGGCCTATTTATCGCATACCAGGGATCATGGATCAGTTTGCATATGTTAAAATACTTGAAGAGGTCATGTTGCCCTATGCTGAAGAGGACATGCCCTTGAAATGGTTGTTTCAACAAGACAATGACCCAAAACACACTAGTAAACGGGCAAAGTCTTGGTTCCAAACCAACAAAATTAATGTTATGGAGTGGCCAGCCCAATCTCCAGACCTTAATCCAATTGAGAACTTGTGGGGTGATATCAAAAATGCTGTTTCTGAAGCAAAACCAAGAAATGTGAATGAATTGTGGAATGTTGTTAAAGAATCATGGAGTGGAATAACAGCTGAGAGGTGCCACAAGTTGGTTGACTCCATGCCACACAGATGTCAAGCAGTTTTAAAAAACTGTGGTCATACAACTAAATATTAGTTTAGTGATTCACAGGATTGCTAAATCCCAGAAAAAAAAAATGTTTGTACAAAATAGTTTTGAGTTTGTACAGTCAAAGGTAGACACTGCTATTTTTTTGAACACACCCCTTTCAACTAATTGCCCAATTGCACAGCCTTAAGAGCGTGCATATCATGAATGCTGGGTCTTGTTTGTTTTCTGACAATCTACTGAACCTACTGGTAACTTGTTTGCCACGTAGCAATAAAAAATATACTAAAAACCTTGATTATTCTGGTTAGTCACATTGTACTGCTATTATTTTGAACAATACTGTAACTGCTTGAATCTCCTCTGCGGCATGATATCAGCAATCACGTTGAAGCGTGATCATACATATTAAACCATTTAAGTATAATAACACTATAACTGTAACATATTGATAACAATGCATGAACAGCAGTGTTTTTATTCCATGGAAAATAGCGAATTGTAATAAAATTAGCATAACTTCACCAAACTGTTACCATGCGGTTGAGCTGTCATTCCATGCCAACTCAACCGTATGGTCAAGCATGTTTTAAAAAAATTATTTGACCATTATAAGAGGTTTCTGTTTTGCATCAATTTACATAATTCTGTTAAGTAACGTGTTAGATGATATGAAATGTTGAAAAAACGAACTCCCCTTTGAAAGTACAGCCAAAAATAGTCCAAATGTCAGAGGTGATTTCAATTTTAATCTTGCTAGCAGCATGATGAGTGAAAAGTTCTACTGTCAAAAAATAGAGTGACCTCTAGTGGATGTTAGGAGCATAGCATACCTCAACCAAGTTGTAGAGATGACCCAATCAGCTTGAGTTCAGTTCCACACATTTTTCAATAAGATATAGGGACTCAAAAAGTGATCTACCAAATGGTTGAGTAGAACGCGTCTCCAATACGCATTAATCCACAAATGACTTAAGCTGTTAATTTGTTTAATGTGGGTGACACTCCTTCTGAGTTGAAACAAACCAATATCCCGGAGTAATTCATTTACTCAAACAGTACACTGACTGAACTGCTGTGAAGAGAGAACTGAAGATGAACACCGAGCCGAGCCAGATAATGAACAAAAGATTGACATATTTGACATTTTATATATAAAATGAATAAATAGGCCTATATGAGAAATACATTTTTACTTAAGAAATTAAGAAAATGAACAAAAAACTGTGCAACAAGTAGCCTAGTATGTGCTGCGCAAAAGGAAACCAGACGACAGAAAGAGGCATCCTATTTTTCTTTAGGCTTATTTTATGCATAAAGGTTTGTTTTTATTGTGAATGTGCACAAATACAGGCAAACCGTTTACAATTACGATGATCATTTTGACTAAAATGAGAAGTTGTTTCCACAGTTTCACTGGCAAAAAAATAAATAAATAAATAAATCAAGTGATTGTGCTGGGGCAGCATACACACACAGTTACTTTGACAACGCAGTCTCTTCATTATCATAATAAAATACAAAAACACTGATAAAATACAGTCAGTCAAACATGAAAAAAAAAAAAACACTGCACAGTTTAAATATGTAGTAAAATCTGTGCCATTAAGTGTTATCACTGTACCACCGTGATGTTATGCAAAATATTATGTTTTACGTAGATATTTGAACGTGAATGAAGTCCATAATAAATACAAATACATCGGAAATACAGAAACATTTGATTTTGTGTCGAATGGGAGAGCAAATGTTGGTTTCAGTTTCGTTTTGGCTTAAATTAATTTGTTTTTGGCTTGTCGTCTGTATTGCTATAGCTTCTTATATTTTTAATTCTTGTTCTTTTCTAAATACTGTTAATTGAAAGGATTGTTGTGGAGTGAGGGGAACTAAAATAGCCTAGCTATGTAAACTGTAATCCGGTACTGATTCCAAATTACATGACAAAAATTATAGTTAGTAACATAATCCATTACATTACACATTTTAGGTAATCTATTTAGACTACTTTAGATTACTTTTGACCTAACTTGATTTAAATAGGATAATATTCTACCATATTGACATAAATATACAAAGAGTAATATATACATACATATACATACATATATATATATATATATATATAATCTCATTTCACAAAGCTTGTCAGAACATTCTGTTTTTGCTTCACATCGGGTTATTATTCAAATTGTGTGTATGATTATTATTATATAACTAAATGATATGAAATTATACGTATATGAATTATATAACAAAAATTAAATAACTGTAATAACAGATTTAGGTTAAATAAAGATGTCAGTCTTTATTTTTTTATTTTTAGGAAACAGATAAAAAAATTAATAAATAAACTAATTATCTTTCTAACATTCTGTATGTTGCTCAAAAACAAAATATATATTGTGTCCAGTTTTTAACCCAGTAATTTAAAAATAACACATTTTTAAAACAAAAAATACGAGTTCACATATCGCACCTAAACACACGTGGAAAACGTAATTAGAACTAGCTACTAAATTAGTTAAAATTCCTATCCATATACAGCTATGATTCACGATCCCCAGACTGACTCAAATGATTCGCGATTCCCAAACTGACTCAAATGATTCGCGATCCCGCTACGAACTCCCGAACTAATTCAAATGGTTCGCGATCCCCAAACTGACTCAAATGATTCGCGAACCCGCTACGAACTCCCGAACTGACTCAAATGATTCGCGATCCCGCTCCGAACTCCCGAACCGACTCAAATGATTCGCGAACTCGCTCCGAACTCTCGAATTGATTCAAATGATTCGCGCTCCCCAAACTGACTCAAATGATTCGCGAACCCGCTTTGAACTCCCGAACTGACTAAAATGATTCGCTATCCCCAAACTGACTCAAATGATTCGCGAACCCGCTCCGAACTTTCAAATGGATTCAAAATGATTCGCGATCCCCGAACTGACTCAAATGATTCGCTATCCAGCTTCGAACTCCCAAACTTACTCAAATGATTCGCGATCCGCGAACTGACTCAAATGATTCGCAGACCCGCTCCGAACTCCCGAACTGACTCCCGAACTCCTAATAAATATATCCATTTAAAGGTTTGCTGTTAGCATGAATAGACTTCAATTACTTTTATTCAGCAAGGATGCTTTAAAAAGATTGAAAGTGACAGTATTGACATTTATGATGAATTCTATTTCAAATAAACATTGTTCTTTTGAAATTATATTCATAAAAAACCTAAATAAAATAGCACAACTCATTTTTCAACAGTGATATTAAAGGGGTCATATGATGTGATTTCAATTATTCCTGTCTCTGTGGAGTGTTACAAGCTCTTAGGGGAGCATAAAGAAGATCTGTAAACTTGCAAAAACTAAAGTCTCAAATCAAAAGAGATATTCTTTATAAAAGTTAAGGCTCGTCCACATCCCCCTGAAACACCTCATTCAAATACGCCCCACATCTCTACATCACTACGTGGGAAGATTTGCATAACTCCGCCCAGGTGTTCACACAAAGAAAGAAGGCATAACTTTTATTCTGGCTCAATCATAGTCATTGGTTCATTTTTATAATCACTGCGTGAACCAATGGTTGTGCAGTTATACTGCGTGATTGAATAAGTCTTCAGTCCTCTGAGAAAAAGGAGTTTTCCCCAAAAGAGTCTATCGATGCAGTACAAGTCAAGGATTGATAGGGAACTATCACGTTCATGTTTTGATTTGAACAAATATATTTTTAGAGTTTTCCTTTTTTGAAAGTGCTGTTGCTCTTCAAGATAGTTGTTTTCTGTAAGAACAAAAGCAAATCATTTATAAAAGTGTGATCATATTCAAACAGGGACATGACACTGCATCACTTTTATTTTTCTTTCTGTTATCAACTGTGTTTCCCAAACTCTTTCGTTTAAATAGATAATAGTAATATATTCAACAGTTCATCTTAATACCATATAATTGTGATGATTCAGTCAAGGATGAGAAGTGAGGATTTCCAGCGGAGCATAATAAGGTTTTATATATATATATATATATATATATATATATATATATATAGATATATGATAGAGAGAGAGAGAGAGACATCACGATAACCAAACACAACACTGCCTGGGCTATAAAACAGATATAATAAATGTAACTGATGGTGAGGAATTCGTAAGCACACAAATAATGACTTCTCAAATGGATGGACTGCATTTATATAGCGCTTTCAACAGACCACATGGCCATCCAAAGCGCTTTACAATTTGCCTCACATTCACCCATTCACACACACATTCACACACCAACGGCGGTGTCTGCCATACAAGGCGCCATCCAGCTCGTTGGGAGCAGCTGGGGTTAGGTGTCTTGCTCAAGGACACCTCGACACTTGGTCAGGTGGAGCCGGGGATCGAACCACCAACCTTCCGGTTTGTAGACAACCTACATGAACCACTGAGCCACTGCCGCCCTATGGATGATGAACATAATCAGTTCAGAACATAATCAGAAGGTATTCACTACATTAAATGACAGTAAAAGGTAAAATGCAAGAAGTCATTGTGTGTATAATGTATATAGTGCTTGAGAATGAGGCATGGTGTAAGAGCTTGAATGGACTTTCTCCAAAACTAAACAGTAAAATACATTGAAAGTGAATAGAGTGATAGTCAGGGGCACTGAATACATATCGATTGAGATATGAGCTAACCTATAAAGAAACATTTTTTTATGAGTGTGTGAAATAATAATTGACTTAAGGACATATCTAGTGCTGAAGAGCGACTGTAAATGATGATTTTGTTTTCAATTCTGAGATATTTATCATCTATTGGCTACTTTTAAAATATCAATGTTATTTTTGAGTAGAAGTTATGAAGCTCTGAAGTTCTGGAAATCATTAGTAAATATAAAACACAGTTTGTTAAGGTTGTGTTTTTTCCAGCAATCCTCTAAAACTGCAGAAGTGTTTAAAATGATTCTCTGAAAACAGACGCAGTCTTACCTCTGTTTGTGTGAGAGACTCATCTTTCATCTCTTCTCTGACAGACTGCAGATGAACAGCTCAACACTGAGATCTTTGTGTCTCTGAAGACGATCAGATGCTCATCATGACCTGGACATGACAATCAGATCAAGATCATGAGAGTTCAGAGGAA
Organism: Carassius gibelio; assembly: GCF_023724105.1. Taxonomy (NCBI): domain Eukaryota; kingdom Metazoa; phylum Chordata; class Actinopteri; order Cypriniformes; family Cyprinidae; genus Carassius; species Carassius gibelio. The sequence continues at coordinate 5,219,857 of NC_068417.1, read as the reverse complement.
CAAATGATGAAGAAAATAACTAGTGCTGAATCTCTGAGAAGTTTAAATCATGTTTATCGTCTCTCTCTATCAGAAAGAAGAGGTTTGATTTGATCACAGAATACTTTCGGTTTCGCATCTTAAAATGGAAGGAGGAATAAAATATCACTTAGGTATCATACAAACAGTGCAGTAGTCAGAGACTCAATCTGTTTACTGTGCATGTGCTGATCCTGCAAACAAACATCCAATCAGGAGCCAGCCTCAGGTGCGAGACTCAGTGTTCTCAGCAGTGATCACGCATAGGCACAGGATTTTAGAGTTTAATTATTATTATTATCATTATTATTATTAATTAATTAGGATGTCAGAGTCTAATTAATTTAAGTGGGTACGGTATATAAAATATGTGAAAAATATGGATTCAGTACAGTATATAAAACAATAAAGGCATAATTTGAAAAAGCAAGACTTGAGCATTATAGCGAATAATACTTAGATCTTTACATTTGGTTTGATTCATTTCTCTCAAATAGTGTCAGAGTTTAATTAATTTAAGTGGATACAGTATATAAAACATATGAAAAACATGGTTTCATTATTGTTTTTAAAAACAATAAAGGCATAATTTGAAAAACCATGTCTTGTGCATCATACTGAATATTATTACAGTTGGTTTCATACCTTTATCTCAAACAGTGTCAGAGTTTAATTCATTTAAGTGGGTACAGTATATAAAACATGAAAAAATGTGGGTTCAGTACTGTATATAAACATTTAAATGCATAAACTGAAAAAAAAAGTATTTGGCATTATACTGATTATTCTGAATATTTTACAGTTGGTTTAATAACTTTAGTTTAAATGTTGTTGTCGTTTAATGGATTTATATTATTGCATACATTAAAAGTTGTACAATTACTATAAAACACAAAATTGTTATTCCAAAAATGGAGCTTTGTGCAATAACAGGGATGTTTTTCTAGACATTTTATGATTGGTTTTATATTATAACGACACATAGTTAAATTGTTCAATTAATTTAAATGGTTAATTTGTTTACTTTTTTCCCCTAAAAATTAAGCCTTGTGCAACGTAAAGGGCATGTATTTATGAGTATCTATGAGTTAACTATGAGTTAGTTAGAGCTCAAAACATAACAGCCGCAAAGAGTTTGTTGTCCAATGAATGTCAAACGTCAAACTAACTTTACCGTCGTTAGAAATATTCTTAATTCTACATTTTTACAAACTTTTACGCGCCGATCGCCTTTAAACGGTTTGTTTGATTAATATCTCTCTGTTTCTCGGTGGTTTGTTATTCGTCGACAGACAGGTATAAGTTATAACTGAACAAATCCCGCTTATCCAGCTCTGAAAAGCGTTCATCATTCTCCTAAATAAGTGTAATGGTGAAAGTATTCAGACTTACTTGCAGTAGTTCAGACGATCTTGTGCTGCAGGAACAGAATCCAGAAGTCTTTCAAACACTTCCGGTTTGTGATCGCTGTTAAACACCTGTGCGATCTTCACGATTGATGTTTGTCACCTGACACGACTTCATCTTGGAGAAAATCAAAGTGCAGTTAACAACAGATCTCGTGCATCAGCACCACCAACTGGACAGGAATGTGAAGCACAAACACACCTGCTTTCTCCTTCTTCTTCCTTCTAACAGCAGATCCCAAACTAAAACAGTGCACTAGCGCCACCTGCTGTTTCTTCACTTTATCCCTCTCAATCTGCTCCATTCACCTCCTTCTGATACATTTGACTACTCTGAAGGGTTAATGAATAATGACAGACAAATCATATCAAATAATCCAAGACAAACATATCAGTCTGAAAGGTAAACATTATATAACAGAATTATATACAGTCCTATTTTTTTTTTTTCATTTCTTTCATTACAGCAATAGTCTATGAATTCAGATTTATTGATTTCATTCAGTTATTCTGTAGGTTATGATGAATAATTACGATATACGAAATGTATGATTCACTGAATTAGTTCAGAACTGGTGTAATAAACTTCACATAATTACTCTGAGATTACTGACTCTAGTTAAGTCAGAATCAATTCAAATGTCTCAATTTATTATCAGTCAGGTAAATATGTATTATACCAATTACAGAGCCAATTCAGAGATATCAAATCAATAGAAAACATCACTTTCTCAAAGACAGATCTAAGAGTGAGTATGGAGTGTATATGAACACACTGCACACTACGAGCTCATCTGGATACAGAAGGACCCGGATCTTCTTACAACATTTCCTGAAGTACTTCAGACCAAAGCAAACACTGATGCATTGATCACGTGATCATTTACATCTTTTTGGGGACAGATGGTAACTCACATTAAAGACCCTGGGACCTGACACACACTGTCAGTACACTGTGCCTTTTCCCAATGCTATGTGGTATATTGATGGCAATCATAAACCCATCAGGTACTTGCGTTACAATGAAAACTGTAAGAGTCAGAATGTAAGCAATGGTGTTAACTCTGTAGTGTTAATGTATTCGATCTAATAATTATTTGTTTTCATTTAGAACAACCCACAGTGGCCTGATTTTCTCAGCAGATTTGTCTCGTCTCCCTGTTTTACTGGCAGTTGACAGACAATGTTTCTCCCTAAGTCAAGACTGAATATACGGGTAAGCGTCAAACATCTTGAGAGGAAAAGTACTGCAGAGAGGCTCCTGACTTGAAGGCGATTCCTTGCATCTGTGGCAGTGGCATTGAGGACAGAGAAGCCTCTTTCACATTCAGAAGAACTTGCCAGGTATGTTTTGCTAGCAGTCAACAACCTTTGAGGACCTTCCCATTCTGATAATTGTTGAGCTTCCAATTTCTGAAGTCCTCAACTGCCTCCCTACTTGGTACTTCAAGCATCTTTGCCAGGTCATGGATCTCTTTCTCCCCAAAGAGAATAAGAGACTCCCTGGATTTTGGCCAGTTTAGGGGATCCAGTGGTGTTATAATCTTTGTAAGATTTGTGTCAGGCATTCGTGAAGAGAGACTGTCGATGATGGCTTGGAGGAATAGGAATCTATTTACATTTTCCTTGCTTGAACGTAAGGGCACTTGTTTGAATTCTCCTACTTTTAACAGCTTCCGCTGCTTTCTCCATTGACTTCCCTGGGGTGATCTTGAAAGCCTTCAACACCTCAATTGTCATCTTTATTTCTCGTGTGGCCTCCATAAGAGAAGTGCTTCTGTTCTGAAAAATTAAAAAAAGACAAATCTAAACTAGATCAACTTTGAAGTTGGCTTGAAAAAGTTTGAAGTATTTTGATAGATAGATAGATAGATAGATAGATAGATTGATAGATAGATAGATAGATAGATAGATAGATAGATAGATAGATAGATAGATAGATAGATAGATAGATTTGACATATTCCTCAATTTAACGGTCTTGTTCACACTTAATCTGAAGAAAAACACTGTACCTACCTGAAGTTTTAGGGACAGACTGTGAAGTTCACGTAGCACATCTTTAATGGTTGCCAGGTCATTAACAAAGCCAGTGCATGTGAGGCGATTCAGAAGGCCACTGAATTTCTTTCTTTCTATATCAGAGCGAGATCCATCATCAGCTCCTTTTTTCATTTGTGCAACCAGAGCAGGGAAGTCTCTCCGAACAGCTTGTAAAGTCACAAAACTACTTGCTACCCAGCGGATGGTAAAAATGTGACCAATCTTAAGTAGGCAGTTGTTAACTTGACAAGCTGCCTCTGAAAGTTGTCTGGCATTCTTTGGGGATTGATGGTACAGTGAATACAGCTTTGAAATAAATATCTCAAAGTGATTGCAACCTGTGACTGACTTTAGTGCATCACTTACTGATAACTCAAGCCTGTGAGCAAGACAGTGGATACTCTCCAGCAAAGGATAGTCTTTCTTCAGCCTTGTGATAAGACCACTCTGTCTTTCAGTCATCACAGATGCCCCATCTGTTGTTATGCAAATCAGATGAGACTTGAGGAATGCATCATCCAGGTCAGCTTCCAGGAGACTCTTTTTGAGAGCTTTGTATATGGCATCAGCAGTTGTTCCTTCCTCCAGCTCAACCAAATCCAAAAAACATGTTTTCTGTCTCACCTTCTCCTGTCACATCAATCTGATGTTTCAAAGTGTTTTCCTTACATATATTTTTTTGATTAAGTGTCTTAAGCCTGGGACACACCAAGTCACTTTTAAAGAGCAGAAATTAAAATACAAATCCAGAAGAATTTTGAAATTAAAATAATAATAATAATAATAATAAACAGGCTTACCCTTCAAAAAAGTCAGTGATGGCTCTTCTCTTCTTTCCCTTGTCCATATCTGAAAATAACGTAAGATGTAAGTTGTAATATTATATTTGTTGTCGTTACTGCTAATATATTTTAGAAAGCACTATAGGATAATCATGCTACTTATTAAGGTTATTATTAATGGTGATAAACTTTGAACAGTGCACATGTAGGCATTTTATTTCATTTAACTAATTTATCTTGAATGTAGTTACACAACCCTTTCATATTTTCATCAGTAATAATGTCCTTAATTAAATTAACACTGTTTATGAGCAGTTATGGCTATAGATTTAAAATTATTTGTTTAATTTAGAATGGATGCAACGCTAGCTTTTTTTCTCAGAATTACGTTACATGGCTAATTACAACTAGCAATCCGATAGTGAGCTAGCATCATAAGATAAAAAAACAACAACTATTGACAGACCAAGATTATAATAAAAGTGACTGTCCGATTCTAGAATAAACACTTATTCAGTAGCAGTAAATTAGGTGTACTAAACAATCATAAAACAAAGAAATATTATCTTACCGTCATCGTGAGGTAAAATAATGAGGAAGGATCACTCTGTCAGCCAATCACACAGCGATGTTGCTCCCGCAGTCTGTAAATTCCTTCAGAAAACAGCGTGTGGCGCACTTGAGCGTATTTTCAGACGCACATCTAATTTGAAGGAGCTTTTTATGGGAGCGGCAGCGCAATACTTTGATAAAAAAAATAGATAGGGCTATGTCAAATATTGTTTCTATTTTAGTTTTAATGAAAAATCAGGGGACCCCCCCAAAGTCATTTTTTTGGGCCTTATGGGGGGGTCCCTTGATGCTTATGGGGGGTCCTGGACCCCCCCACCCCCCTCAATTAGAAAACTGGACTTATATCTATCTGCACAGAATCCCCTGAACGCAGAAGTGAATGTGTCTGTGTGTCTCTGAATGAACTCCTTTTGTGGAAGCGTTCTTCAACACAACAACGAGCAGAAACACCACAACTAAACTCTAAACATTCACAGCGTTTTATTATAATAGTGTCCTCATTATAATGTTATCCACTGTAAAACCGAACAGTGAAATTAATCAAATGAAATTAGTTAATTGCACTCAAATAATAATGAAAGTTCATTGGACTTAATTTAAATAAGTTCTGTAAACTCAAAATTGTTGTAGTTAGGTGAACTTAAAATTATTGCGTTTTCAAGTTCCCAGCATGCTTTGCATCAGAAAACAAGGAAAATAAATGTAGAAATTAAGTGTTATTTTGTGTGTTTTACAGAAGATTAACATAGAGGGACTTAAATTAGTACTTAAATGTTGTGTTATGTCAGAACTTACAAAGGTTTCTATTATGTTGTTTTTGTAGTGTTACCGTTGTGGTGAAGAGTAGAGCCTGTGGTTAGGTTTAGGATGGACAACAATAGACTTTATTTGAGGGCATTTCCCACATTATATGAGTTGAAAAATAGAGAAAATTTTGAGTGAAGTACCCTCTAATTATAAGTTGAGAAATAAATATAAGATAACTGAGATAATTTAAGGCAACTGGAAATGTAATTTTTAATGTCATGTAATTTTTAAACTTAAAGAGCCACACAGATGGGAAAAAGAAAATTACCTGTATTACAGTGTATAATGTAGCTGTCCATCAGTGTAAACAATGTGCAAAGTAATTAAACCAAAAAGTACACGATTTATAAAGTTATTGGCTTCTAAAGTAAGGAGTTGACTCAGAATCGCTGAAACGAGTCGTTATAGATTTCAAATCTTTTGCCCATCTCTATGTACGTCACTAGGAGCACTTTGCATAATAATCTCCGCCTACCGTGTTGGGAGAAACGGAACTCTGACCTGCCCCACCCCCCCAACACACACACACACACACACACAGACGCTCTGGTTGGTGTGATAGCATCATGTCGAGGAGACAGTGTGTTTTTAATTGTAAAGGCAAGTTTGTTTTATTTTCACTGCCAAAGAATGAAGATCAGAAGAACCAATGGCATTTCACTGATGACCGATTTTCTAATCTCGGTGAGTTCAAGGCGGGATTTTCAAAGCATTTGGCCATAAAAGAGGGTTCATTACCAACTTTATTTAGACCAACAAGCATCTCCGAATCACAACGTGAAGTATGATTATGAAGTTATGTGTTTGTTTTCTCCCAAGTGTTTTATCAGTATGTCGTGCTAGCACTAACAGTTATATGTTAAAACCCTCTGGAGTCGATTAACGCGGATACGCGTTATGAGTCATTTTCTTTCTGATAACCCCGAAAAAGTCGGCGCTGATCTTCATTTACAAACACGTCATTAAAATGAAGTGTAACTCCGTGAATACTCAACGAAGAGACATGAGAGAGATATCTATAGAAAGCTTGACATGTCTTCTTTAAAACTAAACAAGTGCTGCCGAAAACAGATATTCTGTGCTAAAGTAATCCATATGATAACAACGTGATGTCTAATCTTTCACGTCTCCCTTCATTATATCTAATGTGACCACGCCCCCGCGCTGAACGCTCTATTCAGATTCAAACTGAAGCGCGCGGCTTGAATACACCCAGACAGAAGAAAAAGCAGCGAGACTGTTCAAGTTTTTTATCTTACTGTTTGCTTCGGGATGAGAGGAATAAGACATAATTCACCCCAAACAGATGCTAACGCATAGTTTACCGTGGAGGTGTGTGCAGAACAACCAATCAAACCTGACTATGTTAGTTGACCAATCAGAACACAGTATGCTACCGAAAGGTGGGGTTTAAGGAAACTGAATCTTTTGAACAGCTTTGCGCGAACTGTTTGACATGATGGAGGACAGACAATGACATCAAGAGACGCATTAGCAAGAGCAGAAACAGCTTTTTAACACTGAACAATATGTGGAGGTCCAACACTAGAATGACTCTGTATCAGAGCTGTGTCCTTTCCACCTTACTTTACAGATCTGAATGTTAGAGAACGACAGAAGCACTTTACCTAACTATCAACTTTCCACTCGATGAACCTCCAGAATCCTGCAGATCTTCTGCTCCAAAACATCTCTGACCAACAACTACTCATGCGGCGCAATTAAGAAAGTACAGCACCTTTAGAAATATATTAACTGAGAAAAAATACAAATATAATAAATAAATAAAAATACCTGCTGTACATACAATGGGAAGATTTCTGTTATTATGCATTAGCTATTTATGCTTTATGTTTCATGTCTACAAGTTAGCCTATATTTAAAACTGTTTAATAATACTTAAAACAGACAAGTAAACTTTTCACTTGTTTTTAACTGTATGTGGCATTTTATTAACATGAAAATATAAAAGTGTTAAAAAGACTAAATGTGTTTGAGGATTTAGAGGAGAGTGAAAGACACAAATGCTGTTAACTTGTGAAAATGTTTAGTTGATTTGATGAAAGAGAGACTCCATCCACAGAACAAAGACTATATACTGGATATCTGTACATTAACAACAGACACACAACTAAATATAAAGTAAAATAGAATAACAATGTGCAGAAAACATGAGATAAGTTTCACACATTGTAGATTTGCTTTATATCTTTTGACACATGTAAGTGCTGCTCTTGACAATCACATTTATACATCTGAATCATTATGAATGAGTTTAATAGAAATATTATTAAACTGAAGAGCCAGACAGACTCATCTGAGCTTCTTCCTCCTCTGTTCCAGCTTTACATTAAACACAATGATCATCTGCTTGAATACTAAAGCAACATTAATCATTCAATATCATGTTTCTAACACACATGCTGCATTATTTGATTGTAAAGTCTGAGTCTCTTCACCTGTATGGATCACATTTACACATTTATCACACATTTATTTCTCCTCATAGACACAGTAGTGAAGCTCTTCTGTGGATCTTCAGCTGATGTTTACTGCTCCTCTCAAGATCACTTCACTTTATGATACACAGCATTCATCAGCTTCTGGTGATTTAACTCTTTCAGAGACTCATGAAAATAAACCTTAATCAACACTGTAAGGTGGAAGAGAAGAGAGAGAGAAATATCATTTACAATTTTTAATTACAGCTTCTTCAGAGTATAAAATGTTAGATTTACATAGATATTTCTAAAACTATATTTGTGTTTTAAATACTTTTGAACATTAGTCTGTTTGTGTGACTCGTGTTGAGTCAATATAAAGAGAAACACACACTAACGAGTTTACACCAAATATAATAAATGACAAGGAACAAACACAAATGTGATTTAGTCTCAAAACACAAATCTTTCAGTTAAATGTGTCACTAGTTAAAGCTGTTTGTCTCTAGTTTAAACATGTTTGTATTGGTCTCAGTAAATAAGTGAAATGATTGCACAGCTCGCTGGAATACTGGATTCTGATTGGTCAGTGGTGACATTCGGAGGTGTGTTATTCATTAGGTGTGTGTCATTAGCAGCAGAATAACACACAGTCATACGGTACTTGAGTCGAGCGTTTCTTTGACTTCTCTCGTATCACAGCACCGCGCTCTCACTCGTTTCATTCAAACACAACTGCTATTAGCTTGTGGCTCAGTTACTGACTGGATTTACCCTCAAACCAAACTGCATGAGATTCCTGTTAATAGTAGACTTGAGGAGACATTGTTCAAAGTGCGTCTTGTTGTTCAAGTTGTTGCTAACTGACCAGAAGTGTTTAGCTGAATCTAAATTGTGTCTAATTCTTCACTTGTGTGTCAAGAAAGCATATAATAAGTGTGATAATGCAGATGCAGCCGGATGTTATCACAGAATAAGTCTCTTCAGGAGGACACAAGTCCTGATCACCCTGTCGGGTTTATTCTGTGATAACAAGCGGCTGGAGGTACATTATCTCTTACAGAAAGTAAGTGTAAAGTAATGTGACGTGTTGCTTGTCAAAGTAAAAACACACAAGAGACAGAGACATTGATCATGTGATGCTGGACGACTGTGAGCTGAAGCTGAATCTGCTCTGATTTTACCAGCGTTTTCCTACAATCTGAACAAATCTATTTCAAACTCTAATGATTCACTATTACTGATCTCATTAATAAAGCAGCTGTTGCTGTAGAAAGCTGTGACAGTCTGCTTTTCTTCTCTTTCCTCCTTTGTGTTCAACATTTTTATCAACTTTACATTTCATTCAGACACAAACCCTTTGAAATAAAGCTTGATGATCACTTGATCAACTCTTTTCACTAATATCTGAAAGTATATATTTGTTCAGATATCAGAGGTAAATGAATCTCTTTAATATCGCAAAGTGAAGTTTACTCACCTCAGTTCACAGTTTGAGTCTCGTAGCACATCAATGAGCTTCTGCTTTGAGTCTCTAATCTTATTGAGTCTCAGATCAAGCTGTTTTAGAAACTGCAGAGCTTTTGTGTTTGTCAAAGACTGAGTTAAAGAAGAAACATCTGTAATGTCACAGAACTGAAGACTAGAAAGAGACAAACAGAGGAAGAGATATCATCTTACAAACAAATCATTAAGATGAAGAATCTTTCACAAATATAATGTGAACACATTCATCATGAGATATTGAGTATAAAGTGTTTTGTTCAACTCTTATGTGCTGTTCGTTTAATGTTTTTACTCCAATTTGTGTAGTTTAAGGATTTATGATATTTTTTATATTTATAAAAATAAATTAATAGTTCTGGTTGTCACCTCTTCAGACATTTTGACAAATGATGTAACAACAAAATCAACATTTTTACAGTCTCCAATTGATGTCTATGGTTGTTTTTTGGGAGTGTATGTGAGTGTAATCGTTCTGCTTTGTGAACGTGTGGAAGGGTTGCCACTTCATCTTTGTGTATTTTGTGGTCTGAATTATGGTGGATTTATTGATTTTATTTGATAAATTAAGAAGAAAAAGTATTGATTTGATCATTTCCTCATTCATTTCAATTTGGGTCTCCAGAGAGGGACTTTATTAACAGTAACACACAACCAGATATCAATCCAATTTAATTTTCTATTTGTAGATCTATCAAGTGTTGACAACCGTACAAAGTCTCATGTCATTTAGATAAAGGGAACATTTGTTTTTATTTCAGCAAACATCATTTGGGGTCTCAAAAGACCTTGAACAGCACATAAGAGTTAAACAAAGTGATTTTCATCATTTTGATTCTTGTCTGTGAATGTTACTGACCTCAATCTCTCCAGTTTACAGCGTGAATCCTTCAGTACGTCACATAAGTGATTCAGTCCTGTGTTTTTTATTTGATTCCTGCTCAGCTTCAGTTCTCTCAGGTGTGATGGGTTTGATTTCAGAGCTGAAGTCAGGATGAGACACTGTTTCTCTGTAATACTGCATCCACACAGACTGAAGACAGAAAGAGAAAACACAATGAATCAGACACGTTATGTTCATGAAGTCACAGCAGAACAACCTTCATCTATTAAATAACAGTGTCTTAATCTACATTGAGAGAAAGAGAGAAGATAGAAGAAAACTATTTAATAAAGTCACAATGTCTTGATAAAACAAAAAACAGAGGAACAGTGTCTGAACACCTTTGGATAATTTTCCACAATTTGGTCTTCAAAACAGAAAAACAAATAAGTTGTTCATTTAATCAAATAATTTACACTTCTCATGATTTATGTACAATTTGTGCTTGATTCTGGTCTGCACATCACTACAACGTAAATGCATTCGCTCTGCAGATTCAACTTTGCACATCTAAATAAAACTGTAGGTTTGTCTGTGTGTGTAGTAGGGCTGTCAACGAATATTCTAAATTCGAATATATATTGGAATAGTTTTAAAAAAACCAATTTCGAAGGTGAAAATTAATATTCGAATAAAAAAAAAAGTGGAAAAAAACGCCCGCTTTAGTAGAGGCGTGGCGTCTGCTTTGCGAGTGGGCGCCTGAGGGTTCAGGGAAAGGTCACATGACTCCTATTGTCTGGCACAGCATCACTGCTGAAAGTTGACGCGTCTTCATGGAAGTGCAGAGCCCAACTCGACCGCAGTAGAGAAAGCAAGGTAAAATTGTTGATCCGCGAGATAAAGTTGTATGCAAGCTATTTAAGATACAGTTAGCATACCATTCGACCACTAGCAACATGAGGTCACATCTCAAAAATGTGCACCCAAATGAGCATGGCATAATGTGTGGAACTCCAGCTAAACAGTCACGTCTTGACACGTAACGTTACTTTGCATCGCCCGCCACAAGCTCTTTGTCTGCAAGTGCAACACGACAAAAGGCCATAACAGATAAATTAATTTCGTTCATTTGTAAGGACATGAGACCCATCAGTATCGCGGATGGGGCAGGCTTCAGATAGTTATGTCAAGCAATGGAACCGAGGTTTGATTATTTATCGTTTCATGTCAAGGAAAAGTTTCATGTTTACCACAGCACAGCTCGCTCGGAGCATTCAATGTCAGTCCTATATGCTGTAAAACTTCAATTAATATTAATAATATTTGTTTCAATCACTGAACGAAGCCTGCTATATGTGGGACAAGAGTCGCGACCTTAAATCGCTTACACTCAAGCACCAGCACTCAAAATATGTTTGTAACCCGTTATGCGCAGAGAACGTGAGGGTGAGAGAGCGTGAGGTCTGCAGTCTTGGCCATTAGTTGATTTCCTTGTTTTTGTGTAGGTAATACGTTGTCAAATATGTTTAAACTTAAGTAAACTTAAGTAGTTATGTCTGATACTATGCTGTTGTGTCCTATTAATAAACACAATGAAAACAGTTCTTTCCCACTGGATAAAAGAGAATCGTTTGTGTATTTTTGGTATTAACTGAAATTATTGGATATTGGGTTGTGTATTTGACCTGCTGTATGAGCAACAAGAAACACTCATTACAACTTTCAAATGTTTAGATCACACAACAACTAACTTTACAAGTAAAATAGACAGTACAGAATATAGACAGATTAACTATACAAAAAAATATGAACATAAAAAATACATATATATATATATAGTGCAAAAAACAAGTTAACAGTCAGTGATGCAAGGTTGATCCAAAATGAGTGGGTGCCTGCGGTTACGAGTCATCATTTTTAATGATATTTGGGTTGCGGTCGGTCGGGTCGTTTGATATAAATATGCCAATTAAACCTTTGTAAGTTATATAGTACTAGACAAAAATTTTAAATCCATAGGCCTACACTTTATTGGCAGAATAACTGGTGAAGATGACACACAAGCTCAGTCTGCAGGTAGAGATGGAGGCAGCAAGAGAAAAGGTGAAGACGCTGTTTTTGGTAAAACATGAATTTGACTACTTCATTAAGTTTTGTTTTATAGAAAGCTCTTTTAAAGACTTTTGTGAATCTTAATTTTGATCAATGTTTTATCAATCAGTTGCCCGTATTTAATAAATAAGAAGCAAATATATAGCAGACAATGTAATGAGGTGCTGGAACGATCACTTGCATTGATGTTAACTGGAGGACGCCGAAACTCAGCTTGTGCCTCACAGATTTGAGAAATATAGGCTATATATTACAGAAAGCTTGAAATGACTACTTTTAAATGAAAATATTCAAACCAAAATAAATAGGCTACTCTCTGATTATGTAATCCATATGAAATGTGCATTTCTCTCTGGCGTTCATGACGAGTCCACATCGTCAACTTCATCTTTGCAGCGACACAGAAAACACCAGTTTATTACTAAACAATTAAATGTCTCCTTGCTAATTTAGACACATTCATAATCAGAGGTGGAAAGTAACGAATTACATTTACTCGCGTTACTGTAATTGAGTAGCTTTTTAGTGTACTTCTACTTTTTAAAGTAATTTTTTTAATCTGTAATTTTACTTTTACTTAAGTATATTTTGTTTGAAGTATTGTACTTCGCTACATTTTAAAACACATTAATTACTGAGTAAAAAAAAAAATAATAATAATAATAATTATAATTCGCTCCCTGCAAACTACGTCAGTAAATAATGGGCAGGAGAACAAACTGGCACTAAAATCACAAGAAAGATGCAGACGGACAAAACAGGCGTTAGTGGTGCAGACACCTCTGAAAACGAAACCCAGTCATATTCTGAAGTTGAACTCGAAGGAAACAAAGTGAACCCCTGGCCATATTTATGCTCTATGCAGTGTAAGCTGTGCTTACCTAGAGACACCAAACTAGCAGCTTATAAAATCTCGACATCAACCCTTCGCAAGCATGTAGAGGTAAGCTAAATAATTGCAACGTTGCATTGGTGGTTAAAATGAAGCTTTGACATTTTAGCAAGAGGTTTTGCACAAATTAGGCAAAAAGACTGGTGCGGAGTGTGCGATTTATCTGGGATATATCGTCTGCTATAATATCATTGTTGTTTTAACAATGTGCGCGCGCATTTACAGTGCGTTCTTTCACTGTGTGATTCAGTCTGTTAAAATGCATTTAAACTGATCACAAAATTGAAGATATAGGGGCAGAAAATGTACATATATAATTTTCATATAGTAAATCAAAATCACAAAGAATGCCGTCTTTTCCTCCAAAAATCATCATGATTATATATATATATATATATATATATATATATATATATATATATATATATATATATATATATATATATACATATTTTACAACAGATCAGTAGACAAGTTAATTAAGAGACTTGCTTTTTAGATACCATATTGCCTGTTTTTGCTCTATTTTTACAACAAAAAATAATTCCAAACATAGCCAGCAAAGCACAGTTTTGCATCTCTGAGCAACATGACAGTGTTTCGTTTCTGAATGAATCAACCGTTTAAATGATTTGGATCAATCGCAGTGACTCTCTTATTAACAGTGACTTGCTGACACATACTGGCCATTTTAAGTTCACAATTAAAGTATCTTTTGATTTTTTTTTTAAATAATTTATTTATTATCATTTCAAATGAGTATTCAACATTTTATGTATTGTATATCAAAACATTATTCATGCATTTGTAACTGCAGGTTAAATGCATTCTTGTCCTGCACTAAAACAGTGTGTAAATACATCTAAATGCCACTTCCGATGAAGCTTCTGCATTTTGTCTGCATTGAAAAGATGAGTTTGTTGATACTGATTTGCCTGGTAACAGCCCAAATATCTTATTATTCTAAATAACTGATTTCTTTAATTAGAGTTTAGTTCTAACCCTGCTCCAGCACACATATCATGTAGTTTTCAAATAAACCTAAATGATTAGATTAGCTGGATCAGGTGTGTTTAATTAGGGTTATATCTGAACTGTGCAGGACTGTGGCCCTCCAGGAACTGAGTTTGACACCCTTGGCCTGTCCCATTTTTGACTCCCTCCCTCTGTTAAAATGTAACTAAGTAATTTTTACTCTGAGTAAATTTTAAACAAGCTACTTTTTACTTTTACTTGAGTAGATTTTTAGACTGGTACTTTTACTTGTACTTGAGTAAAATATCATTCATGTAATGGTACTTTTACTTGAGTAGAATATTTTTGTACTCTTTCCACCTCTGTTCATAATCATTACTTTAACCAGTTATTGTGGCAAGCTTTATGTGTGCGGTCATAACACTTATTATCCTGTAGGCTATAGCATATTTAAGTAATTAAATTAATATAAAGGGGTGATTTGTCCACGAATGGCTTAAATGAACAACTACTAGTCGACTAGAAAAAAAAAAAATAATAATTAGTCAGAGACAGCTCTTATTTCACGTATTTTGGAACCAGCAGGGCATTCTGGGTTGAGCTAGACCCCACAGAATGAGTGAATATTCAGAAATGTGCTCTCCGCTCACGAGCTCTGATCAGAACAAACCCGAACCTCACGGTCTGCTGAACTTGCAGAAACATCAAAATAGACATAGCCAGACTAGAATATTTGTGTACAAATGATGAGCTTATTGACAATTTTTTTTAATAATTCTTGACAAAATTAGAATATATTAAGTTTTTTTTGTTGTTTGGCTGCACCCCTAGTTCCTACATCTATGGCCCAATGAGGCTACGATGAGCATTTACTATTTTTAAAAAATGCGGGTCAGGAAGCGGGTCGGGTACAATATTTTCTCTTTCTTTTCTTGCAGTCCGAGTTGTGGGTGGGTTAGTTTAAAACATCGGTCGGGTGCGGGTTGTTTATACATTGACCCGCGCATCACTGGTAACGGTCAGTGAGGGTGATGGGAAGATAGTTTTTAAAGTGTGTGTGTGTAAAGGTGTGTGTGTGTTGCACTTCATAGAAGACAATGTTAGCATTCATTAATTTTAATTGTATAAAACACAGTTTTGTGACGTGGCAAAGGACTATAATACTTCGATGTCGTGTCAGTGTCTCATAATTATTCAGACCTGTAGCACCGAGCCCAGAATCACGCTGTGTTTCCACCGTCGGGTCAGAAACTCCTCAGCGCTTCATTAAAACACCCTTTACACGCCTCTCTGGAACAACGTCACACAACTCCATCATTTCACCAACAAAGAAGTAATCAGAAAACTAATAATAGATAAGTCACTGGAACCAGCGCGATCACAAAACAAACATGATAAAAGCAAACGTTTGTTTGCATGCTTTGTTAAAGATTTACATTGAGCATAGATGAGTTAGGACAGATAAAACATGTTGCTATACACTACATTAAATAATACACTATTGTGATCGTCTGAATGAGAAGCTGACTCTGATTTCTTCAAGCGGTCTTACCATGTTTACTATGGTAATGTTAAGTGCATAGACCTTATCACTTATTAATATTTCTGCCTTGTAAGGTGATCATAATCCACATCAGATCTCAAACAGAAGTTCAAACACTCGCTGCTGTCTGAAAGTGAGTTCTGAGCTATTATTATTCATGTCTTTAACTTTATGAAATGATCCTCACCACTGATGCACTCCAGACTCAGAGAAACTCCAGCTTCATTCATAACCTCCTCTAACATAAACTCAGAGACACAGTTGGCCAAAAAACCCTGGCAGTTGTCCCAGAAACCAGTGGAAACCAGACTGACCCTGCCTTTATGAAATTACATTTAAACACAGACACACGCATACACATATACTGTTTTTTTTTTTCAATTAGTCTTCAATCCTCAGTTTGTAGTCAGTAAACATGAACACATTCAGCAGTCACAGCAGAAGTTAGAAACAAAATTTAACTGAAGGTAAGTCAAAAGTTGTATGAATCTATTCTAAGAAGGTTGTAATCTGTATTAAAGGCAAACGACAGTAAACACATTAATAAAATACTGGATATTTCTAATGTGTTCATATTATTTTCTCCAACCCCTGTGCACTTAAAGGGATAGTTCACCCAAAAATGAAAATTACCCCATGATCTACTCACCCCTAAGACATCCTAGATGTATATGAATTTCTTCTTTCAGACAAATATAATCAGAGTTATATTAAAAATGTCCTGGCTCTTCCAAGCTTTATAACGTGAGTCAGACTCAAATGAGAATTAAAATAGACGACTGTAACATTACTGGTCATGTAACATGTGAAATGATGCAAGATACTCACTTCAGTGTGTTGAGTGTACAGTGTTTATCCTGCAGTAGAGCAGAGATCTGATTCACTCCTGTGTCTCCTAGTTCACGTCCAGTCAGATTCAACTCTCTCAGGAGTAATGGGTTTTTACCCACAATTCCAGTCACATACTGACAGCCTTCATCTGCAGCAGGACCCAAAAACCTGCAGAAGAGAAGATGAAGCTGGAATCAATTCAATGTGCATTACATCACAAAACATTTAAAGATTATCAAACATTGTTTGTAATAAAAAAAACTCTAGTTCAAGTTTAAACAGTTGAACATTTACATATACTTTTTTTTTAAGAAAGAAAAGTCAAAAGTAAATTTAAAAGAAACTCAGGGGCAAAAGCTTATGATTCTTAAAAATCTGAAGATTTTTAAGGAACGCTCACAAATGCTGCTTTATCAGGCATTACATGCAAGATGAAATGAAAATGACATTGAAAATTTTCTGAATACAGTCAGTTACCTTCTGAAATACAGTGATATAAAAAAAACTCCCACCGATTATTGATTTTGAAACGTGTAGTGCTCATATTTATTCAATGAAGTCAAAGCCTTTTGGAAAATCTATTTGTGGCGGTCAGTTTTTATATTGTGGCGGCCCGCCACAAATAAATCAATGTGTGGGAAACCCTGTATGTGTTGATGTAATTCTGCTCATTATGAGAGAAACTGCAGGTTCAGACATCTGTGTGTGTGTGTGTGTGTGTGTTATTACTGATCCTCTCCTGACACACATCACATGTTTGTAGTCCGTGATAGATCTGCTGTAGTAGATCTACAGTGTTGTGAATCTGAGCTTGATGGTAATTAATGTACAATGCATTCAGTAACATTTATCCAACAATCAGGATAATAAATTACACGGAATATGTTTCATGAGAAATGTCCACAATAGCACAATCATAAATGTTAACTATTGAGGCACCAAATTACTGAACACCAGCACATCTAGTGACCCAAAAAGTCTGATGAACCTGTAACTTTTTAACACAACTAAACTGTGCTGACATTTATCATCAAAACAACAGCAGCTGCAGCATTTGATCTTTCATGTTTGATCATTTTCAACAACAAATTGTGTACCTGGCTGAATTAGTGAAATAATATATTATTCTATAATACACTTTAATATAATATAATATAACATAACACACACACACACACACACACACACACACACACACACACACACATATATATATATATATATATATATATATATATATATATATATATATATATATATATATATATATATATATCACGTCTCACCTCAGTGTGTTGAGTTGACAGTTTGGATCCTGTAGTAAATGACTGAGCAGCTTCACTCCTGATTCTCCAGGATCATTTCCTGTGAGATCCAGCTCTATCAGGTGTGAAGGGTTTGATCTCAGAGCTGAAGACAGAGCTTTATAACCTTCTTCACTGATACTGCAGTCTGAAAGTCTATTAAAAAATATGTTATTCTTCCTTAGAACACAGATTGTTACACAAGTACATGTTCTAGAATGAAGAAAATAAAAAGCAGATGTAGATGCACTACAGTATTTTTGACCTGAATGGACTCTTTTCACAGTAAAGCTGGGTAAAGTTATATATTGGTGAACGCAATCTACAACAAATGCAAATATTAAATTTTTATGTTTTTAAATTTTCCACAATTATAACCTACAGTTGCAATTAAAATTACTCAACCCCTCAGAGATTGTAGCACTTTACAAATACAAGCTTTTCTGAAGATCCAGGATAAAATAAAAATCGTATCTATAACAGTTCACTGGTTTCAAAAGTAATATATTAAAAGTCATAATGTCAATATATAATCTTATATAATGTTATTCAACATTGCTCTTTTACTTGGCAGTCTAAAGCCTCCAGGTTTTCATCCAAAATATCTTCAATTGTGTTCCAACGACGAACAAAGCTTTAACGGGTTTGCAACGACATGGGGGTAAATTTTCATTTTGGAGTGGAGTATCTCTTATTTGCATGGTGGAGAATAAAATGGTCTAAAAACACAATTATGTCTTTAGAAACTCTAATAAAAACAGAATTAGCTTGAGGTGTCACACACACACACACACACACACACAAATGGAAGTCAAAAGAGATCTCACAAAAGTTATAGAGAATAAATAATTGTATTTCTTTAGAAAGTCTGTAAAAGCTGTAAGAAGATTTCCAAGACATTAAAAACTCTCAGCCTTATTCCTTATCTTAAAGTGTGTTGTACCAGAAAACTTTTTTAGGGTGTTGAAGAAAAACCTGCAATGTACAGCCAAAGACTTGCAAGATGACCCGATGAAAGGAGGAAAACTATTTCAATGCAGTGTGTAGAAGAACACTAGACAAGTATGGCCTTCATGTTGAGACATCTTGGAGAATACCATTCTTGATCAAGAAGAACAAAAGGCAGACTTGAACTTGCTAAAATTTATTTGTGTAGACCTGTGGAGCTCTTGAAGAATGTTTTATGGAGTGATGTGACCAATCTGAAACTTTTTGGACCCATGGATCAACGGTATGTCTGCTGCAAATAAGGCAAAGCTCATAAGCAGAAGAACACCCTCTCCATCGTCAAACTTGGTGGATCAGTTCTGTTATGGGGGTGTTTTACTGTAGCAGGAAGTGGAAATCATGACTGTATGAAGGAGATCATGGATTCTTTGAAGTATCAGGCCATCTTGACAAGAATTATGATGCCTTTGGTGCAAAGACTGAAGCTGATGATAAATGGACTTTCCTGCAGGAAAGTCATCCCAAAGTACACATCCAAATATACTTCTGCTTGGTTCAGGGATCAGTCATAAAATGTACTTGAGTGGCTTGTTCAGTCTCCAGATTTAATTCTCATTGAAAATATCTGCTTGAATTTGAAGAAAGCAGTAGTTATATGAAAACCAAAGGTTATCAGTGATCTGGAAGCTTTTTCAGGTGAGGAGTGGACCAAGACTGTAGTAGAGAGGTGACCAAAGCTTCTAAACACTTAAAGGCAGAGTTTATTGGTGATTTTTTGGATTTTTTTTTTGGGGGGGGGGGGGGGGTTTAATAATTCTGAACATGAATGTTTAGATCCAATTTGTATTTCATCATGATTCATCAATGTTCCATTCTGAGAATCACACAAAAGTGTATTAACAAACTTTAACACTTTACTGATGCCTTTGTTAACGGTTTTCATAAAATTATGTTCTCCACAGCAAAATGTCTTGCAGGTCACGGGGGTTGAATTATATTGATTGGTCGGTTATCACTTGGTTCACTTGCCTGGTCCGAACCCGAGTTCGGTTGCTCCTCCCTCCCCCTGCCCCCGCTGGACTGTGTTCATATTATAATATTTGAGTCCGAACCGCGGTCCGCTTGCGTCATCAAGCCAGCAGCTGTTTACCCCGTTGCTTGGTAACGACAGCGCAGGAGAAGGCGGCAAATGCATAACATTACTCTCTGCATTTTTATGTATTACGTTTTTGAACTGTTCGTTTTGTTGATAAAGCTTCGGTACATAACGGCACTTGCGTCTGTCTTACGAATGTACTGAAAAGGCTCTAAAGAACATTGAAGGCGAACATAAATGAGATGTACAGCTCTCTGCTTGCAGCGCGTCAGTCACGCTCATCAGGAAAGTGAGTGAAACACACACACAAACACACATTTTCATCAAATAATTTGTCCAGAGTTCACATGAAGTGTACCCCAGACCACCGTTTTTAAGCGGACTTGGGTACGGTTCGCGGGTGCGCATCAGAGTACGGAAGACAGTGTTCACATCATCCAAACGAACTGAATTCTGACGTCAATCGACCCCGGGTGCGCACCAAAGTGCTAGTGTGAAAGCACCCTTAAAGTACCAGTTGGTAGATCCCACACTTTGCATGAGACTGTTCTTATGCACTCATTACACACACATTTGTTTGTATGCACTGTTAAAAAAAATGAGGGCCCTGGAATGTAGAGTTTATGCTGGAATTAAAGCCTGCAAATTTTCAAAATTTAAATTAACAAAACACTAATGATTGTCACAAAACTTACCTCAGTATCTCTAATTTGCAGTTTATATTATCCAGGCCAGTGCAGAGTAGCTTCACTCCATAATCCTGCAGATTATTATTGTTCATGTTCAGCTCCTTCAGATTGGTATCTGATCCAAGAACTGAAGCCAGAGCTGGACAGCTTTTGTCAGTTAAGCCACAATCATTTAGCCTAAAAGAGAAATAAATAAAATCACAAGGTTCGACACATGAAATACATTTGTTAAATACAAAAAATCAATTTATACGAATTATTTTTAGATTAACAGTAAATATACTGCATATATATTAGAATTGTATTGGTTCAAATTTCCTACATAAAACAAACTAGCACGCTTGAATAAAACAATAAAATGTAAGTTAATAATAGGCTTATATCATTAATGGCAATGAGTTATATATTTAAAAGTGCTGCTCTATCTTGATGAGTTTCTTGAAGTGGAGATGTGGAGGTTAATTTATGCATTGAGGTTATGCAAGAGTATATCTTCTTTAAAGCAGTAGTTTAAGAAGTTGAACTGCATATACTGTTGAGTTTTTTTCTGATGAGGTCAGCTGGGTCACCTTCTGCATGCAGTAAGTTAGTAAAATAAAGTTGACGGGATAGCGGAAAGTTATCAGAAGGAGATGTGTAGCACTGCATGAGGCAAATGGTGGTCACACCAGATACTGACTGGTTCTCAGCAAAGGAGAAGTGCTCACTAACACAGATTAAGACAGATTTGTGAACAATATTTGTGAGAAATAGGCCTTTTGTGTACACAGAAAAAGTCTTAGATTTCTGAGTTCAGCTCATGACAAATGGGGGCAAAAACAATAGTGTTGCGTTTATAATTTTGTTCAGTGTAGGTATGCACCGACATCTGCAAATTATCAAAGCGAAAAATGGCCAAAAATGTGAGCAAAAAAGACAGGGTACATATAATAATAATAATAATAATATTATTATATGGCAGTGTTCAGCACGCATGTTTCACTCTCCTCATGGATTGACGCTCCTCTCAATATTCTGCTCCGAAAATCTGAGCATATTACACAAGTCCCCAGGTTCTTACACTGGCTTCCAGTTACATTTAGGATTGATTTGAAAGTACTTTTACTTGTCTATGGGCCCTATTTTACCTATCTAAATGCAAAGTGTAAAGCGCATGGCGCAGGTGCACTCAGGGCGTGTCCAAATCCAGTTTTGCTATTTTAACGATGGAAAACGTATGTGTGTGTGTATTGGCATGATCGTTCAATTAATTTGCCAATTTTATTCATCATTATAAGTAGTAATAGGCTGAATTGCAAATAGGTAGCCTAATTCTAATACCTTTCTTTTTTTTTGCCAAGTATGATGACCCATACTCAGAATCCGTGCTCTGCATTTAACCCATCCAAAGTGCACACACACACACAGCAGTGAAGACAGACAGACAGACAGACACACACACACACACACACACACACACACACACACACACACACACACACACACACACACACACACACACACACACACACACACACGGAGCAGTGGGCAGCCATTTATGCTGCGGCGCACCGGGGAGCAGTTGGGGGTTCGATGCCTTGCTCAAGGACACCTAAGTCATGTTATTGCCAGCCCGAGATTCAAACTCACAACCCTAGGGTTAGGAGTCAAACTCTCTAACCACTAGGCCACGACTTCCCCAAATACACGCAATGACTATCCACCATTACATTTTTATATTTATGTATATTTATTACACAATAACATTATTTTCACTGTAATCCTTTTGTTTTTAATATGTGGCATATTTGTGTGATGCACATCCATGTGTGTAATAAGCAAAGTCAACACGCACTGTGTGGCGCTGGACGGGAAAATGCGAATGGCGCCGGACTGAAACTAGCAAACACACTTGCACTGCGCCTTGCGTCATATTCCGCCACTCAGTGACCTAGGACCGAAATACATTGCAGATATATTCACTGAATATAAACCTAACAGAGCACTCAGATCATTAGGACTGAGTGAGTTAGAAATACCAAGGGTTCACACAAAACAAGGGGAGTCCGCCTTTAGTTAGTATGCTGCCCGCAGTTGGCATCAGCTTCCAGAAGAGATCAAATGTGCTAATACACTAGTTACATTTAAATCTAGACTTAAAACTCAGTTCAGTTTAGCTGTGCATTTATTGAATGAGCACTGTGCAATGTCCGAACTGATTGCACTGTATTTTACATATTAACTGAATTTTATGTAAAATCATTTTCTATCTCTAACTGTTATAAATTCAATTTAAATAAGTCCAATTTTAAATAATTTAAGTTTTAAAATTTGTTTTGTTTGTTCTTCATGATTATTTTACTGTATTTTATGAATTACCATTGTGTATGAAATGTGCTATATAAATAAACTTGCCTTGCAAATGACTGTTTATTTTATTTGTATCTATCTATCCATTGTATTAATTTGTTCTGTTGTTTGTAGTTAGAATATTCTTATTTTCGTTACTTTTGTTTGAAAGTATAATTTTTCCATAAGCTTAGCACATACCGAACTGTACCGTAACCGTGAACATAAAACCGTTATACAAACCGAACCGTGAAAAAGTTGAACCGTTTCACCCCTAGTATCAATGTAGATTAATGCAATTTTAGCATGAGAACAAAACATGACAAGATATATTAAATAACTTACAGAGCTCTTTTGCAGGATTTGATAACCGCTGATAATCTAATGAGACACTCGTCTGATTTCTTGAATTTCTGAAGCTCAAACTCCTCCAGCTCCTCTTCTGATGTCAACAACACAAAGACCAAAGCAGACCACTGGGCAGGTGAAAGATCAGCAGATGAGAGACTTCCTTTGCTAAGGTGGGTCTGAATGTCTTTCACCAGAGTTTGGTCGTTCAGTTCATTCAGACAGTAGAACAGATTGATGGATCTCTCTGGAGACAGATTAGACTCTAATTTCTGCTTGATGTACTGAACTATTTTTTTTTTGCCCTGCTCATTTCTATTTTTCTGTGTCAACAGACCCTGTAAGAGTCTCTGATTGGACTGGAGTGACAAACCAAGGAGGAATCGAAGAAAAAGATCCAGGTGTCCATTATCACTCTCTAGTGCCTTGTCCACTGCAGTCTTGAGCAAATCAATCATGTTTTTACTTTTATATTTCCATTTTGTAGACTCATGAACAAATATACTTTTCTTCTTTATGTCTAGAAATAGATGTGCATAAAGGGCTGCAATAAACTCTTGAATGCTCAAGTGAACGAAGCAGTACATGGTACCAAGAGTGATCCCTGTTTCCTCCTTAAAGATCTGGGTACACATGCCTGAGTACACTGATGCCTTATAGACGTCAATACCACAGGCTTCCAGATCTGTGTCATAGAAGATCACATTGTTTCTTTCCAGCTGATCAAATGCCAGTTTCCCCAGTGAAAAGATGGCATCTTTATCCCAGGAAACATCCGGTGTATGTTCTCCATCATACTTTCGTCTGCTCTGTTGGATCTGAAATCTGAGGAAGTGTGTGTACATTTGTGTCAGAGTCTTAGGAGTGTCTTCAGTATTTGACTCCTGAAGTGTTTTGGAGACATCATCAGCCTGATTGTTTTTCACAACATTATATCTTTTCTCCTCTAAAATGTTCTGGAGAACAGTGGCTGAAATCCAGCAGAAGACTGGGATGTGGCACATGATAAAGAGACTCTTTGATTGTTTAACATTATCAATGATTTCTTTGGCCTGATTCTCATCCGTGAATCTTTTTCTGAAGTACTCCTCCTTTTGTGCATCATTGAATCCTCGTATCTCTGTCAGTCGGTCGATACAGTCAGGAGGAATCTTACTGGCAGCTGCTGGTCTGCTGGTGATCCAGATGAGAGCAGAAGGAAGCAGATTTCCCTTGATGAGGTTCGTCAGGAGAACATCCAGAGAGGCTGGTGATGAAACATCAGACCACGTCTCATTATCCTTAAAGTTTACAGGAAGACGACATTCATCCAAACCATCAAGAATGAACAAGACTTTGAATTGATTTCTTCTTGTGAGGTTCAGTCCTTTTGTCTCTGGGAAAAACTGAGTTATAAGGTCCATCAAACTTAGTTTTTCTTTCTCCTTTAAGTTCATCTCTCTAAATGGAAGAGGAAATATGAAGCTGATATCTTGATTTTCTTTTCCTTCGGCCCAATCCAGAACAAACTTCTGCACAGAGACTGATTTTCCGATGCCAGCAACTCCTTTTGTCAGTACAGTTCTGATCTGCTTGTCTTGTTCAGGTGCTTCAAACAAATGTTTGCACTCAACCTGTATCTCCTGTGATTCATGACGTCTGGAAGCAACTTCAATCTGTCTCACCTCATGTTCAGTATTGACCTGTTCACTACAACCCTGAGTGATATAGAGATCTGTGTAGATGTTCTTCAGAAGTGTAGAGTCTCCTTGCTTTGCAATTCCTTCAAACACACATTGATACTTCTTCTTTAGGCTACACTTTAGCTGATGAATGAAGAACAGTTCATCTAAACATAGAAATAAAAGATTGTTTAGTCCCTGGGTTTATGTTCAGAACAGAATGTGGAAGACTAAAGGAATTATTAAAATTATTATAAATAAAATTATTAATTGACACAGCACGGGAGTCTCTTACCTTCTAGAGTATCAGCAGCTTCATCTTGCTTCATCTCTCTCAGGAAGTAGAGCGTAAGATCAAGAGCTGCTTCTTTCATACTGCATCTGTTCTCATTAAAGTCCTTCACAAAGTACTGCATGTCCTCTTTTTGTAATATGTTCTTATACATGTCCAATTCATTTCTTAGAAATGTGATTATTTTCTTCTCAAGATCCTACAAACAAAGAACAAAAAACAGAGGCAAAAGAACAATTAAACCAAATCCACATTAATTTGGTCCAAAATATATGATCCATAACTAAAAATATTTGTAAAAGAAACAACAAACATTGTCCAATAACAAATTTATTTGTTACAAGTATAATCATTAAATATTCTTTTCACCTGGAAGATTCCTAGGAGATTGTCTGTGAAATTCTTGTGGTTCCTGTTAATCTGGAAGTCTGAGTCTAATGTCTCATTTTGCAGCCTGTCAAAATGGTGAATAAAATTAAATGTGGTTAAGGCAATATATTAGACAAATCTTTATTTTTATAATCAAACACAAAGAGCAAACTTCAGCTGTTAATGCTGCAGTTATAAGTTAATTATTTTAAAGAGAAGGTTCTACTCAAGTACAAATGTAAGTTTTTCTGTCCTATAAGGAAAAAACGATTGACACTAATAACAGAAAGATGGAAGGACATATTCATGTCTCTATGGGGAATTTATTCCTTCTTGCTGCTGCTTGTGTAACTGTATTACTGGAAAGAAGCTCCAGACTGACTTCATTAAAAAGGAAAGCAGATATTGTTCTGCGATCTATTGTTTTATTTAATTTCTATCACAAATATCCCAGTGGAGAAATTAGCTAGTGCCATAATACAAAACACATGAAATACCTTTCAGTAGTTGATGGGGTTTCTTTACTGAACTTCAGTGGTTCATGTTTTGACCAGTCACTCTTCACAGACACAGAGCTGGACACATGCGAGTCTGATCTTACACTAATGACACAAAGAAGAGAGTGGTAATGTTTTTAAAGCTTTGATACAATCAATTTCAAAAAAAAAAAAGAAAATACAATATATATCGCAACGTAAAAGAGAAAAGTATAAGTTCTCTCCATCACAGTAGAGTCCAAGCTCTCTTCTGTCACATCAGTTGCATCCTCATGTAACACACAAGCTTCATTTCTAACATTGTGCCACATTCATTCTCCTCAGTCATCTCACCTTCCTCGTTTATATCTTCTCTAGCAATATTAGCACTGAGCCCAGCTTCAACACTCATCCATCCTTTCATTATTTACAGCATTATTCATTTACTCAACAAATACAATTTCATAAATTCTTAAAAGAAACTACAATATATACTGCAATGCAAAAAGAGTAGAGTATAAGTCCCCTTCCATCACAGTAGAGTATCATCCTCATGTAACACACAAGCTTCATTTCTACCATTGTTCCACATTCAGCTTCAGTCTCCTCAGTCTCAGTCATCTCACTTCTCTCACCTTCTTCATTTATATCTTCTCTAGCAATAAGTGACAGAGACCCCAGCTTCAACACTCACCCATCCTTTCATTATTTACAGCTTCAGCATCATTCACTTTCTCAGCACAGACATTTCTGATGTGGCCCTTCCATTATATCAACCAACTAATCAAAATCAGATTCATCTTCATCATACTTCAAGACCACATAAACCTTTCATCTAAAACAAATGACAGAGTTTTATAGTCAAACGGGATGTTTTCGCATTAAAAGAGATTAACACTGAAATTAGGCCTACATAATTTTACAAACAACAAAATTGCACAATTTCGTTTACAATAAACCATTTTCTTGTGACATGTTATTTTTATTTAAGCAAGGAGTGCTATAGGTGCTCAATAATTAATCTTTAAACTAAACTACAGAGTCAGATCACATGTTATGAGAAGTATTTTAGCGAGAACAACGATCGATGATGTCCACTTACTTCTATATTATGGTGGACACTGCTGGATTACACGTACGCACAATCTTCCCCTGACTGGGATTTATAAAGAGATATTTGTTCAGGTTCTGGGGTGCGCATGGTTTTATAAATCTGAAAACATTTGGGCAAAATCTAGCTTTTGTGCCTACGTAAAATTTTAGGATGAAATCTATGGAGAGTTTTATAAATGAGACTCCAGGGCTGTGCAGTGTTACATATGTTGAACATGCTATGAAAAAAACATCAGTCTGTGTGATTAATAAATATACCACAGTAGTAATGCATGCCTGGGTTTGAGCCGGTTTACAAACCTGTTCTCCAGCAAAGTGAACATTTAATGATGTTTTTGATACAAATTCATTTCATCACTCAAGTGTAGCCATTTTTGGTCAAATTGTAGATCCTTACAAACAGACACAACAAACTTTGTGTTCTATATAATATTTGTCAAATAAAGTAAAAGGTCTGATCTGAAAACCTTAGTGACAGTTCAGATTCTGTGTGCAGATTCTGTTGGTTCAGATTTGGAAATTCACTGGATATTGCCTCTCATAACATCATAAAGACACATTACACATTGATGCTATTTTTTATTAATTTGAAATGAAAGAATGAGAGAGATTAAAGTGAAGAAACTGAATACAAACAGTATCTTTCCAGAGCTAAAAAATAAACAATGTTCTGACTGCTATACATTATCTTTATTGCTGTAGTATTAGTACCTGTTTTATTAATGCAATGATGCGCATCACAGACAGACTTGCTATACAAGGAGAAATTTAGACATTCAGCATATTGTGTTAAATAATTACAGATCTGTCTCCAGAGTCAAATCACTAAGGTTCCTTCTGAAATTCGTTTGTGGATTATCTAACCTTAATATTATATTTATAGGCCTATCCATAATATTTGAGCCATTCAATGCTATGGGGCAAAGAGCGCTCCAGTATAGTCATAAAAAAAAAAAGACTGGATTCGGGCTCACATTTTCTTCTAACATGTGTTCCCTGGGAATTGAGCCCACAACCTTGCGCTGCTAACACAATGCTCTACCACTTGACCCACAAGAAATTATTACTCATTTTAGTTCATTTAACACTTTACAGCAAATGATACTTCAGTTTGCAATGATTATTTTGACTTGCTTAAGTTACCATATTATTTACATTTTCTATCCACTAAATGTGCAAACTGAAAGTAAAGTGTAAAACATTTTAATTCTGGGGTTGTACAGGATTTAAATATTCCTGTATATTAGACATTTAACAAGTTTCAAGCTGTTTTTAACCCGAGACAATCTAAACACATTTAGAGGAAGTTCTGCTCTGTTCTGCAAATCATTAGACATGACAATAGTGAGAGAAAACACTGCTTGTTGAAAAGTGTTGTTTCTTCTGTGAAAGCCGACTCAGTCTTACCTCTGTTTGTGTGAGAGACTCATCTTTCCTCTCTTCTCTGACAGACTGCAGATGAACAGCTCAACACTGAGATCTTTGTGTCTCTGAAGACGATCAGATGCTCATCATGACCTGGACATGACAATGAGATCAAGATCATGAGAGTTCAGAGGAACAAATGATGAAGAAAAGAACTAGTGCTGAATCTCTGAGTTATCAAGCAATCAATATACAAATAAAATCTGCTACACATATACTGCCATGTAATAATCTCTTCAGATCACTCACAACATCTCACATTCACATGTCTTTATTATATATTAAGCTTCGGATCATTAAAAAAGTGTAAAAGGAAGATTTGTTTTGCTCGTGTCTATCTACCTGTCTGTCCAGAAGAACAGGTTTGGTTTGATCACAGAACACTTTCGGTCTCGCGTCTTAAAATACAAAAAAGGAGGAAATGAAATAACACTTTTAGAATTATTCTGACTGATAGTCTATTTTTTTTTTACAGATATTTTTACAGACTTGTAAAAATGTTTTAACATTCATCGTCTTTAAACGGTTTGTTTTATTAATATCTCTCTGTTTCTCTGTGGTTAATTTCTTCGTCGATAGACAGGTATAAGTTCTAACTGAACAAATCCCGCTTCGTCCAGCTCTGAAACGCGTTCATCATTCTCCTAAATAAGTGTAATGGTGAAAGTATTCAGACTTACTTGCAGTAGTTCAGACGATCTTGTGCTGCAGGAACACAATCCAGAAGTCTTTCAAACACTTCCGGTTTGTGATCGCTGTTAAACACCTGTGCGATCTTCAAGATTGATGTTTGTCGGAGAGGTCCAAGATGGCGGCTTGTTAAGTTGAAGTTTTCAGAGCTCCTGACCAAACTTTACACACTAATATCGTATAGCTGTATTAACGTTTTTTTTTTTTTGTTTGTTTGTTTGTTACATTTGCTTGATTATATTTTAGTACATTCAACTGAGAGCATTAATATGCCATTTGATGAACGCAAAGAGCGATCAGACACTAGCGACATCATGGATGTCCACGATTATGCTTTTCCTGCTGTAAACGAGCTAGATGTTCTCTGCGTGACTTCACTCCCTGTCACTCCTAGCAAGCCACCTGCTAATAAAAAAGGTAAATCTTCAAGTCCAAACGAACAGGCCGACTCTGCCATCATTTCTACACTCTCCTCATTGATCAATACTCAGTTTGACGCACTGAAAGGAATGATTAGTGTCAATGCTCTAAAGATAGAAGGGCTGAAGAAAACGGTAGACTTTGTGTGTGCCGAAGTACAAGATCTAAAAACTAATGTGAAAAATGTAGATTCTAGGCTTAAAGATCAAGAACATCTCACGAGCGCCTGGGAAACACGCATTTCTGACCTGGAGAGATACTCTCGCAGGGGGAATTTGAGATTGTTTGGAGTGCCTGAGACATTCAAAGAAGACATCAGATCCGAGGTCATTCGAATCTGCAGTGAGACTTATCCCGAGGCCAAGAGCAAGTACCCTGATGTTGTTGACACTGTGCATCGTTTAGGGAGGAGAGGTGACAACACAAAACCTCGCGCCGTTATCATGCAGTTCTCCTCACGGGTTATCCGCGATGCCTTATGGAAAGCTGCCAAGAATTCCCAGTTTCTCAAAGACAACAACCTGCGCTTCGCAGAGGATCTGACTTCGCTGGACCGGGAGAGACGGAAGAGCTTGTGGCCGAGAGTGAGAGAGGCGAGGGCTGCTGGAAGAATGGCTTATTACGTCGGAGCGCATGCGTTTATTGACGGTGTGGAGATATCCTTGTGAGTTCCATCATGAGGATCGTGTACTCTTTTGTAAAAGGATTACTGTTAACTGTCACTATGGCGTTTAATCTATCGTCCTACTACAGCTGGACCTTTAAGTTGGTCAGTTAAGCTCTGTTAATCTCAGCTTTTTTCTCATCTATCGGTCAGTTTTGACTTTTTGCCTTTGTTTTGATTCGTGTTAACAGCTGTTCATTGCTGTTCGTTTTTTCAATGTCAATATCGTTCATTTCTCTTAATGCCAGGGGTCTAAGAAACAATGTGAAGCGGAAAGCCCTCTTTTTGTTTGTTAAAAACCATGGATCAGACTTTTGCTTTTTTCAAAAAACCCATTCTACAAAGGACGATGTTAAATTTTGGAAGTCCCAGTGGGGCAGTGATGTATGGATGTCGCACGGCACAGAGCGATCAGCAGGTGTCACCATTTAAAAAAATAAGTTTGCTGGTGAGATTCTACACGTTGACAGTGATCCAAAGGGTCATTTTCTTCTATTAGTTATTTCACTTGGTCAGACCATCTCAGTGTTATTAAATGTTTATGGGTACAATTCTTCTATAGAAAATACTACTTTAATGGACAATATCAGTGAAAATATACAGCACTGGTTAAAGAAATACCCCGATGCTGTTCTTATTTTAGGTGAGGATTTCAATATGGTTTTAAACAGTGATTTAGATAGGTTTCCCCCAAGAGCTGCTTCTTTAGGTACCATTATGTATAATTTCATGTTGCGTTTTTGTGTTGTTGATATATGGAGAGAAATGTATCCACAGCAGAGACTCTATACGTGGAGCAGCAAGGACCGTTCTAAGCAGTCCCGAATATGATGTTTTTGATACAAATTCATTTCATCACTCAAGTGTAGCCATTTTTGGTCAAATTGTAGATCCTTACAAACAGACACAACAAACTTTGTGTTCTATATAATATTTGTCAAATAAAGTAAAAGGTCTGATCTGAAAACCTTAGTGACAGTTCAGATTCTGTGTGCAGATTCTGTTGGTTCAGATTTGGAAATTCACTGGATATTGCCTCTCATAACATCATAAAGACACATTACACATTGATGCTATTTTTTATTAATTTGAAATGAAAGAATGAGAGAGATTAAAGTGAAGAAACTGAATACAAACAGTATCTTTCCAGAGCTAAAAAATAAACAATGTTCTGACTGCTATACATTATCTTTATTGCTGTAGTATTAGTACCTGTTTTATTAATGCAATGATGCGCATCACAGACAGACTTGCTATACAAGGAGAAATTTAGACATTCAGCATATTGTGTTAAATAATTACAGATCTGTCTCCAGAGTCAAATCACTAAGGTTCCTTCTGAAATTCGTTTGTGGATTATCTAACCTTAATATTATATTTATAGGCCTATCCATAATATTTGAGCCATTCAATGCTATGGGGCAAAGAGCGCTCCAGTATAGTCATAAAAAAAAAAGACTGGATTCGGGCTCACATTTTCTTCTAACATGTGTTCCCTGGGAATTGAGCCCACAACCTTGCGCTGCTAACACAATGCTCTACCACTTGACCCACAAGAAATTATTACTCATTTTAGTTCATTTAACACTTTACAGCAAATGATACTTCAGTTTGCAATGATTATTTTGACTTGCTTAAGTTACCATATTATTTACATTTTCTATCCACTAAATGTGCAAACTGAAAGTAAAGTGTAAAACATTTTAATTCTGGGGTTGTACAGGATTTAAATATTCCTGTATATTAGACATTTAACAAGTTTCAAGCTGTTTTTAACCCGAGACAATCTAAACACATTTAGAGGAAGTTCTGCTCTGTTCTGCAAATCATTAGACATGACAATAGTGAGAGAAAACACTGCTTGTTGAAAAGTGTTGTTTCTTCTGTGAAAGCCGACTCAGTCTTACCTCTGTTTGTGTGAGAGACTCATCTTTCCTCTCTTCTCTGACAGACTGCAGATGAACAGCTCAACACTGAGATCTTTGTGTCTCTGAAGACGATCAGATGCTCATCATGACCTGGACATGACAATGAGATCAAGATCATGAGAGTTCAGAGGAACAAATGATGAAGAAAAGAACTAGTGCTGAATCTCTGAGTTATCAAGCAATCAATATACAAATAAAATCTGCTACACATATACTGCCATGTAATAATCTCTTCAGATCACTCACAACATCTCACATTCACATGTCTTTATTATATATTAAGCTTCGGATCATTAAAAAAGTGTAAAAGGAAGATTTGTTTTGCTCGTGTCTATCTACCTGTCTGTCCAGAAGAACAGGTTTGGTTTGATCACAGAACACTTTCGGTCTCGCGTCTTAAAATACAAAAAAGGAGGAAATGAAATAACACTTTTAGAATTATTCTGACTGATAGTCTATTTTTTTTTTTACAGATATTTTTACAGACTTGTAAAAATGTTTTAACATTCATCGTCTTTAAACGGTTTGTTTTATTAATATCTCTCTGTTTCTCTGTGGTTAATTTCTTCGTCGATAGACAGGTATAAGTTCTAACTGAACAAATCCCGCTTCGTCCAGCTCTGAAACGCGTTCATCATTCTCCTAAATAAGTGTAATGGTGAAAGTATTCAGACTTACTTGCAGTAGTTCAGACGATCTTGTGCTGCAGGAACACAATCCAGAAGTCTTTCAAACACTTCCGGTTTGTGATCGCTGTTAAACACCTGTGCGATCTTCACGATTGATGTTTGTCGGAGAGGTCCAAGATGGCGGCTTGTTAAGTTGAAGTTTTCAGAGCTCCTGACCAAACTTTACACACTAATATCGTATAGCTGTATTAACGTTTTTTTTTTTTTGTTTGTTTGTTTGTTACATTTGCTTGATTATATTTTAGTACATTCAACTGAGAGCATTAATATGCCATTTGATGAACGCAAAGAGCGATCAGACACTAGCGACATCATGGATGTCCACGATTATGCTTTTCCTGCTGTAAACGAGCTAGATGTTCTCTGCGTGACTTCACTCCCTGTCACTCCTAGCAAGCCACCTGCTAATAAAAAAGGTAAATCTTCAAGTCCAAACGAACAGGCCGACTCTGCCATCATTTCTACACTCTCCTCATTGATCAATACTCAGTTTGACGCACTGAAAGGAATGATTAGTGTCAATGCTCTAAAGATAGAAGGGCTGAAGAAAACGGTAGACTTTGTGTGTGCCGAAGTACAAGATCTAAAAACTAATGTGAAAAATGTAGATTCTAGGCTTAAAGATCAAGAACATCTCACGAGCGCCTGGGAAACACGCATTTCTGACCTGGAGAGATACTCTCGCAGGGGGAATTTGAGATTGTTTGGAGTGCCTGAGACATTCAAAGAAGACATCAGATCCGAGGTCATTCGAATCTGCAGTGAGACTTATCCCGAGGCCAAGAGCAAGTACCCTGATGTTGTTGACACTGTGCATCGTTTAGGGAGGAGAGGTGACAACACAAAACCTCGCGCCGTTATCATGCAGTTCTCCTCACGGGTTATCCGCGATGCCTTATGGAAAGCTGCCAAGAATTCCCAGTTTCTCAAAGACAACAACCTGCGCTTCGCAGAGGATCTGACTTCGCTGGACCGGGAGAGACGGAAGAGCTTGTGGCCGAGAGTGAGAGAGGCGAGGGCTGCTGGAAGAATGGCTTATTACGTCGGAGCGCATGCGTTTATTGACGGTGTGGAGATATCCTTGTGAGTTCCATCATGAGGATCGTGTACTCTTTTGTAAAAGGATTACTGTTAACTGTCACTATGGCGTTTAATCTATCGTCCTACTACAGCTGGACCTTTAAGTTGGTCAGTTAAGCTCTGTTAATCTCAGCTTTTTTCTCATCTATCGGTCAGTTTTGACTTTTTGCCTTTGTTTTGATTCGTGTTAACAGCTGTTCATTGCTGTTCGTTTTTTCAATGTCAATATCGTTCATTTCTCTTAATGCCAGGGGTCTAAGAAACAATGTGAAGCGGAAAGCCCTCTTTTTGTTTGTTAAAAACCATGGATCAGACTTTTGCTTTTTTCAAAAAACCCATTCTACAAAGGACGATGTTAAATTTTGGAAGTCCCAGTGGGGCAGTGATGTATGGATGTCGCACGGCACAGAGCGATCAGCAGGTGTCACCATTTAAAAAAATAAGTTTGCTGGTGAGATTCTACACGTTGACAGTGATCCAAAGGGTCATTTTCTTCTATTAGTTATTTCACTTGGTCAGACCATCTCAGTGTTATTAAATGTTTATGGGTACAATTCTTCTATAGAAAATACTACTTTAATGGACAATATCAGTGAAAATATACAGCACTGGTTAAAGAAATACCCCGATGCTGTTCTTATTTTAGGTGAGGATTTCAATATGGTTTTAAACAGTGATTTAGATAGGTTTCCCCCAAGAGCTGCTTCTTTAGGTACCATTATGTATAATTTCATGTTGCGTTTTTGTGTTGTTGATATATGGAGAGAAATGTATCCACAGCAGAGACTCTATACGTGGAGCAGCAAGGACCGTTCTAAGCAGTCCCGAATAGATTACTGGCTCATTTCTCAAAGCCTAAGGAATAGTTGTAAACCAGTCAGCATTCATGCTACACCTCTTACAGATCACAGCGCAGTTTCTCTTAGGCTTTGTCTCTCTGTATCCCTTGATTTCAACTCATCTCCTTCTTACTGGAAACTGAACAATTCTCTACTCCATTTTGAAGATGTCAAGAAGAATATTACATTATTGATTGAGCAGTACTGGAAAAAAGCTTTAGTGTTAGATTCATATTGTAGCCAGTGGGAGCTGTTAAAGTTTGAAATTAGTAAATACTTTAGAAAATTTGGTAGTAATTTAGCTAAACTTAAGAGAGCAGAAGAAAATAAGGTGGTGTCTAAAATTGCAATACTTTCTTCTAAACCCCCAGAGTTTTTTTCTGAATCTGATAAGCTTGAGTATGCTGACCTGCAGTCTAAATTAGATGAGATGTACACTTATAGGGCACAGGGTGCTTATATTAGATCTAGACAAAAATGGCTGGAGGAGGGAGAATGTAACACAGCATATTTTTTCAGATTAGAAAAGAATCGCGTAAGTACTTCACTAATTGAAACTCTCAATATTGAGGGGACAGTCACTAATAATCCTCAGTCAATTGCACATTTCTGTGCTAAATTTTACTGTAATCTGTATAAAAAAACCTTTTCGGAAGAGGCAGCCCATACTTTTCTGGAGTCTGTTAAAGATTGTAAGACTATCTCAAGCGATGACAGAAATCTCTGTGATAGTGAAATTACTTTATCTGAAGTTAGTAACTCAATTCTAGAACTTAAAAACAATAAATCTCCTGGAATGGACGGGCTTACCGCAGATTTTTATAAACAGTTCTCTAAAGAATTGTCTCCTTTTTTACTTAAGGTTTTTGAAGAAAGCATACAGAATGAGGCTCTCCCCCCGACTCTCACTCAAGGCTTAATTACTTTAATTCTAAAGCCTAAAAAAGATTTACTCTTAATTGACAATTGGCGACCCATTTCTCTGCTTAACAGTGATTATAAAATTTTAGCTATTATGTTTGCTAAAAGACTTAAATCTGTATTGGGCTCTGTTATAGATGAGACACAATCTGGTTTCTTGAACAAAAGACACATTGTTAACAATATAAGGTTGATTCTTGATTTATTAGATTATTCAGACTTGATTCAGGAGGACAGCTTCATTCTTTTCTTAGATTTCTATAAGGCTTTTGATTCTTTAGAGCACCAATTTATTATTAATTCATTAGATACATTTGGTTTTGGGGACATGTTTTGCAGAGTAAATAAAACCCTTTACAATAATGGAAGTGCTTCGATTAAATTAAAGAATGGCACTTCACCAAGGTTTAGTTTATCCAGAGGAGTGAGACAAGGTTGTCCCCTTTCTCCCTATTTATTTCTTCTTTGTGTCCAGCTACTGTCAACTTTTGTATGTGAAAGTGGTACTCAGGGTATCCGTGTAACAGATCGAGAAATATTTATAAGTCACTTAGCAGATGACACCACCTTATTTTTGAGAGATGCTTCCCAAATCCCTATAGCCATTAATTATATAAAACTGTTCTCTGAAGCTTCAGGCCTTAATCTAAACATAAGTAAATGTGAACTAATGTCTATTAAAGATTGTACAGCACTCACTATTTATAATATTCCAGTTAAATCCGAGATTACATATTTAGGCATTATGATAACTAAAAATCAGGATAAAAGATGTACATTGAATTTTGATCCGGTTATAATAAAAGCCCAAAGAAGATTCAATGCATGGTTGCAGAGAGACTTGAGCTTGAGAGGCAGAATACTGCTTGCTAAGGCGGAGGGCATCTCCAGACTAACATACTCTGCACTCTCTCTATATGTGGACAACAAAATTTGTAAATCAGTTGATAAAATCCTGTTTAATTTTGTTTGGAAAAACAAAATCCATTATATTAAGAAGTCTGTATTAATGAACACGTATGAGCATGGTGGGTTGAATTTCCTTGATTTCTCTTCTTTGAACAACACTTTCAAAATTAATTGGATTAGACAGTTTCTGTGTAACCCAAACTCAATCTGGAATTTTATCCCCAATTACTATTTTCCAAATTAGGTGGTCTCCCTTTCCTATTGATCTGTAATTATAATATTGCTAGAATCCCTTACAGTTTATCTAAATTTCACAAACAGGCATTACTTGCATGGTCATTAATCTTTAAGCACAATTTCTCCCCTCACCGGTACTTCATTTGGAACAATCAAGACATTGTATATAAGAGAAAATCTTTGTTTTTTAGTAGTTGGTTTGAGAAAAACGTTCTGATTGTTTCCCAGTTATTTAACTCAGAAGGTCTTCTTTTAAGTTACGAAGAATTTTTATGTAAATTTAATTTTCGAGTAACTCCCAAAGAATTTTCCATTGTCATGGATGCTATTCCTAAAGGAGCTGTAATGCTTTTAAGGGACTCTGTTAGATCATCCAGCACTTTATCTATTTCTTTAGACCCATTTGAAATCCCAGTAGGAAAACTATGCTTTCTGTCACCTTCTTCATCACGTAACTTTAAGATTAGATCACTTTTTCAAAAGGAGCTTGTAACAACTCCTTATGTTGTGTTTTATTGGAGGAATGTGGTTGATCATATTGATTGGAAAAAAGTGTGGAATCTGTCTTCGAAATACATAATAACAAACAAGGTTAGAGAGATCTCATTCAAATTATTACACAGATTTTACCCAACTAAAGTGTTTTTGAAAAGATTTAAATCAGACATCGATACAAGCTGTTGTTTTTGTGGTGACCCTAATGAAACGGATGTAAATGTATTTTGGGATTGTCCTCACACACAGCAATTTTGGATTGAATTCTGTAGTGTTGTCAATCGCAGTGTGCTCCATGGTTTCTCTCTGCTTTTTAAGGATGTACTGTTTGGCTTCTTTAAAATACCAAAAGATAAAATTAAGGAATATTTTATTATTAACCTATTATTACTTCTTGCAAAATTTCACATTCACCGTAGTAAATTCAATCGTCAAAATCCTTTATATATTGTTTTTGAAAAAGAGGCTCAACAGTATATTCAAACTATTTCATCTTCTAAGAATCTCAAAGCTTGTAAAACGATTCATTTATTTAATATTTTTAATTTATTTTGTTAAAGTTTTTGTTTTGTTTTATTTATTTACTGTTGCATATGCATATGCATAAAAAAAAAAAAAAGTTAACAACAGATCTCGTGCATCAGCGCCACCAACTGGACAGGAATGTGAAGCACAAACACACCTGCTTTCTCCTTCTTCTTCCTTCTAACAGCAGATCCCAAACTAAAACAGTGCACTAGCGCCACCTGCTGTTTCTTCACATTCTCCCTCTCAATCTGCTCCATTCACCTCCTTCTGCTACATTTGACTACTCTGAAGGGTTAATAAATAATGACAGATAAATCATATCAAAAAATCAAAGGTAAACATATCAATCTGAAAGGTAATTATTATATGCTGTATAACAGAATTATATTTTCATTTATTTCATTACAGAAATAGTCTGAATTCAGATTGAATGATTTATTCAGTTATTCTGTAGGTTATGATGAATAATTAAGATATATGAAATGTATGATTCATTGAATTAGTTCAGAACTCAATTAATGATATTGAACTTTCAGTTTCTACATACAAATAGAAAATGCCCAGTTATTTTCATCTTATTTTCTTTATTTATCATCTCTGTTCAGTTTTACAGGTCACTGTGATGTAGATTTATGTGCTTTTCACAATCTGTCATTTAAGATTTAAATAGATTTGAATCTGATGTCTATTAAAAGAGAAAAACTGAGACTGTAACTCATAAACTTATGGGTTTGAAAAAGCTTATTTACAGCTGAAATTAACATTATTATCATTTTACAATCAAATATTTAGTTATAATTTATGTATTTAAAACCCTACATTTAAGGGAATATTAGACAGAATAATGAATTTAGTCTTCTTCATTATTTACTGTCTTTCTGTACTCTTATTCAACATTTATAACACAGTTTTAATGTAATTTAAGTTTAAATGACAAATATCGCAGGTGTCTTATTTACTCTCAATGTAATTTATTTTCTAATATTTTGAGCTCATCTTCATATTCCTGTTTTTATCACTGTCCTCAAAATCCTGCATCAGAATCAGAAAAACACAAGAGAAGTGGATAAGATAAGTGCTATAAATAATCTTTTTCAGAAGAATCCACAACAAATAATAATAATAATTATGGAGCTGTAGCTGCTGGGGAAAATGAGAACACATATTTATATCTCACTACATTACCACTAACGTTATACTTCCACTAAACAGTATCTATGTTTACCCAGACAAAATTATATCAGTTCTGACAACTACAGAAATGTGAAAAGTGTCCATTAAATAGTTGTTGCTATAATTCTAAAGAGTTGTTGTGTAAGCTTTTTGTTATCACTCTTTGTCAGTTTAATATATTGTCAGCATAATATGGAGCCAAAAGAGTCTCAATAAAGATAAATGCACACACTACATTCACATATGCACACACAGGATTCATACATGCACACACATGATTCATAAATACACACACAGGATACACAAATGCGCACAAAATTCACAAATGCACACACAAAATGTAAAAAGCACAGAAGATTCACAAATGCATACAAAATTCAGAAATGCACAAAAAATTCAGAAATACACACACAATTCAGAAATGCAAACAACATTTACAAATGCACTCAAGATTCACAAATCCACAGGACAAGATTCAGAAATGTATTTCTGATGCACACACACATATATCTTGATTTACAAACTACATGCGGTCTGTGAACTTCACTGCATTTGTGTGTGAATTTTGAGACTCCCCTGACTTGGCTCGACACACAAATGCCTTTTTTTAACAGGGAATGATCTGCAACCAATCAGATATCTCCCTTGTTTTAGCCAATTACAAGAATGCACCCCAGGTGGGGGATTTTTTACTTTTTTATATGTTCAGATGTGATCAGGTGTACTCATTTATACTACTTTAAAATTTTTCTAATGTTTACAAAAAAGTTAGATGATTAAAATTACTTTATAATTGTTTAATATCTAATGTTAATCAGTTTAAGCACATTTTGTCCCTCTATTCTGCAGCAAATTCTGAAAAGACATCTTTTAGAGGACGTACTCCGTTCGAGCAACCTTTTCTCTTGTGCACATCGACACGAATCACAGATTGATAAGGTATTTTAACATATACATAACATATATACATTTAAAATAAGAAAAGCATTTTGACTGCCTTTTCACTTTTGGCTTGTATTTTATAATTTAAAACAAAACAATTAAATCAATTTAGGTTCAAAAAGCAAAGCACAAACACAAAGCATTAAGACTGAACAGCATAATGAATTTATTTTGCTTTGAAGCTTACTGTGTATTGATGTACAGTTTTTTCACATCTGAATATAGTTTGGAACAATTTGGAAGCCATCTTGGCTGCTTTTGTTGTAATACATATCAATAATAAAGAAAATTGAAAATAATACAGTTAATTATCCAAAAGCTACTGCACCGTTATTCTTTTAACATTATTAACGGCATAACAGAGGGTCCACAGTATAGTGATTAAACTATAGTAAGAATCGATCTCATGAAGGACCAAAGTCTCTGCTATTGCTCTCCGCCGGCTCATAATGCTGAGCAACTCTGTGTTTGTCTCTAGCTGCTGTGTAGGTTACAGTACAGGAACATGCATTTACTAGAGACAAGCAGAAACTCTGCTGACCATATTGAAGCGGACAGTCAGGATCAAATGTGCAGAAGTAATGGAGACATGTCCCTGAGCAGTAATCCACTGCATGAAACTGCTGACGGTGATCTTGTCTTGTTCTGCATCTCCTTTAGTGCAGTTTGTTTTATCCATCTGTTCGCTGTCATCTTCAACCCTGCTCTCCTTACTGCTGCTCCCTTCTTCTGCAGAAAACACACACATCTATGTCTGCAACCTTACTTGTGTTAACAGTATCTGAACCTGGACTGACAATCCCTCACATTTTTAAAGTGCCCCTAATATACTATTTTAAAATTGTTTTAGAGGTTTCCTACAACAAGTTTATATTCAAAAGTGTGAAGTGATCCAAATTTTCAGTCTTTTCCACAAGCCCTCTCTGCTCGGACTCAAAAGACATCATGACAAAACTAAAATGCAAGCAACAACACTTACTTTTGTAAAGTCAGCAGGAACGAATAACGGCTGAAATAAAGGCTGATTTTGTTTCATTATTTGATGGAGGTCACAGATTTCCAATCCTCTGCACATTTGCTGCAGCATTGAGAGGATTCACACAGACGAATGCAGAACAACAGCACTACACCAAATAATACATCCAGGAAAAAGTGACATTATCTTTAACTTAATAAAAGTGCTTGTTTGAAACAAAAGGCTAAGTATGGAACATTAATCTCTGTCAGATTGAAAAAGCATTTGTAAATTATTTTACAGACATCATAGGTGTTTAAACACTATAAAAATGCTCAAGTAGAATAAAAAAATATTACACTTACTATCGAAAAAAATTTTCAGGTCTGGAAATTACACTTAAAATTCACCATATATTTCATTTTTTCTCAAGACAATGGAAAACCTGTAAAAAGCTGCAGATGAGAGTCTACGAATGAGTATAATGTCCCAAAAAAATCTAACCCTTATGTGTGGATTGAAGAGAAATGAGGAGAGTCAGATTGACAGAATCACAGATACTACAGCTGACAATGTCTTCCTTTCTTCACGTTACATGCTACGATTCTTTCAGAAAGGTCAAGCAAGGCTGTAGTGTCTGCAGTCTCAATCTAACGAAATAAAAACCAGGAGTAACACACACATACACTACACATATGTATATACAAATCTGAATTGAGTTGAATTAGAAAACCTCGTCAGTCAGATCTAGCAGGTCTGCATCTGTTATGTCAGCTCATCTTTATTAACCTCCCGGAAGAAATGAAATTGTAAATCCACTCCATGAAAAAGTCCCATCCTGAGTAATGCTCACTGCCATTATTTCACCAACTATCCTAAAGTACAACAGTTCACTGGACAAAGAGACGCATTCACTGACAAACTGTTATAGGATTAGAATTAGGGCTGAGTATGGACACAAATATTTATTTTATATTATATCATATCATATCATATCATATCATATTATATTATATTATGTGCATGTGGTACATAGCAGCTTAGTTGCTACTACAATATTGAAGGTTCAAATTTTATTTTAAAATTTTATTCAAGGCATTGATGTTTTCCTACAAAACTACCACTGGCTCTGCACCCATTTACCTAAATTCATTACTTCAGACTTATGTGCCTCTAGAAGCTTGCGTTCTGCAAGTGAACGTCGCTTGATTGTTCATCCCAAAGAAGCACAAAGTCACTTTATTCTATCCATTTTCTTTTTATTTATTATACAATAAAAATACCTCTAACACTAGCTTGCTCTATTCTTTCTCTTTTTCCTATATTATATTTAAAAGCCATTGCTACGTGTACTGTATTAGTGTTCATGATCTCTGAATATGGATTTGATTAGAAACATGACATCTTGTTGACGAGCTGTTTGTGAAGTACGGCTGAAGCACTGATTGAGCGATTACATGTGACAGGATTCATGTCAGTAAATTGTCCTGTA
This sequence comes from Carassius gibelio, assembly GCF_023724105.1. Taxonomy (NCBI): domain Eukaryota; kingdom Metazoa; phylum Chordata; class Actinopteri; order Cypriniformes; family Cyprinidae; genus Carassius; species Carassius gibelio. The sequence goes on along the minus strand of NC_068417.1, from coordinate 5,177,098 downwards.
TCTGTTTACAGACCCTTTGGCATTCATTCATGTTTATTTGGCGCTGTAGCCCGTAACTGGTGTTAAAAACAGAGGAAGACGTGATCTTTCAAGAGTGCTGCATGCTGCCGCTTCACTTGACCTGAGGCACACTGCGTGATCAGCACTGCATTAGATAGAGAGCATCACAGTCAGATTTACTGGTTACATTTCAAAATAAGATGGACAGAAGTCGAAATCTGAGACTGTTTCTTATCAAAAGTAACAAAGCACAAAGCCTATTGTATTTTAATGGACGAGAGATGTGCTATAATGTTCTGTTCATTCATAAGCTGTAAAGAGACGATCGATCCTTGGGACATACAAATAAGTAAAAAAGAATTAGATTGGTTCGATTAATATTGAGACATCAATGTTTTTTAATAAACCTTCCTGAAATTATCATTATTAATTTTAGTTCATGTTAATTTCAGCATTTACTTATGCATTAAAACAAATGATTGTTAGTTCATGTCAGTTAATAGATGAATGTACGGGATTTTCCTTAGTTGTCAGTTATAATCATCAAAATTAAAAGAAATAAACATTTGAAATATATCAGTCTGTGTGTAATGAATGAATATAATATACACGTTTCACTTTTGAATAGAATTAGTGAAATAAATCAACTTTTTGATGATATTATAATTATATGACCAGCTTCTGTATATATAAATAAGAAACCAATCCAATGTATAATTAACATTTGAAGCTAAACTTATTTTCATATAAGAATATGACATGACTAAGAATATGACTTTAAACAATGATAAAAAGCTATTAAAAACATCATTCAATGTAAAAAAATAAAAAAAATAATCTTAATTACATTTTCAGAGAAACAATCAGCAGTTATGATTTGTCTTAATCGTATAATATACCATTAACAAGTAAAATGAATTACATTTAATAAAGTGATTAATCTGAAAATGAATCTGTACGGATAAAAGATTTGCAAATAAAATAAAAAAGATACCATTTATTTCTATAAAATGATACTAAGTAGTCCTGCATTGGTCTTACCTTGGCATCCATAACTGCTGAAGCTGAATCCAACTCTTTCCCTGACTGTGGATAAAACGAATATAAAACATGATCAAATTTGAGAAATCGTTTCATAGTTTCCAGACGTAATTGTCCATTATTTAAATTACTACTTACATTGCCACTATTCCGAGGCCCGTGCATCACTTTTAGATATTTTTATAATCCTAATAAACTTATTTAGGTTTTGATAACATTAGGTAAATAAGGTGTTTTAATGCCACAATTGCCTTAATATTCTCTTACAGTTTCAATGTTCCGTTAAATTAATTCAATTCAAATACCTGTTAATATTAACCTTTTTGCAATATAAATGCTAGCCTTTATAATTTCTTCAACAAAAACATGTGGACATCACAACCCTTACAAAAACTAATCCTTGTTTTTTATTGAAGTAAAAAAAAAACACTGAGCCACTGCCGCCCCATATGACAACCTTGTACGGCCACACTCAGTTCAAAGGTCACTGAGATCCTCAAACAAAGGACTCCTGCTTGTGCCGCTCAGGGCTTAAATTGCGGGGTGATAAAGCTTTTGCTGTTACTGCCCCGTGATATTAGATCTTCCCCCTCCATTGCTGCATTCAAATCCAGGTCAAAAAATAATATTTATTCCTTGGCCTTCCTTGTTCTCTAACCTGGTACTCCTGTTTGTTTTTTTTATTTCTGTGTTGTGTGCCCTGATATTGAAGGCTTTATTTTTATTAATGTTTTATATAATTATGATTATTGATTCTACGTTTTTTATTGTCTTTTTAGTTTTTCATTGTACAGCTCTTTGGTCTGTTTTTGTGATGTAAGTAAATGTGCTTTATTAATTAAAATTACTTTCTTACTTAGGATGCCTTGAGAATGAGTAAATCATGGGCTAATTTTTAATTTGGGGTGAACTCTTTAACTACAACATTGAGGACAGAAACTCTGAAATAAAAGTGTACAGTTTATCAGATTCACGTCAGATGAATAGCTTCGGCTAAAAACCTGTCATCATGCAGAGGTCTGCCATAAAATGTTCAGTATGAATAAATACAGTTGATGCTGAAAAGGCACCATCAGTCAGAAAAAGACAAGAAACGTGACATGTTTTTTACTATTCAGGGAAGAAATAAATGTGTGTGATTTAAAAAATATATATATTATTTGTGAATCATTATTATGAAGACCAGCAGCAAAACTAACACTGTAAATCTGACTCACCAGAGACAGTAACAGAGACACTGAATCTGTACATGGTCTCTTTTCTACTTCTGATGGTCACTTGATAAAGTCCAGAGTCTGTGTTTCTGGTGTTTGTGATGATCAGAGATCCAGTCTGATGATCCAGCTTCAGTCTGTCTCTGAATCTCCATCAAGAACATCACATGTGGAGAATCTTCCAGTGTCTTTATCAATTTCAGCTGTACGAGTCTCTGAGTGTCCACATGTCCAGAATACCTCATCATTTGTCTGTAGTTCAGTGTTAGTCTGTAGAGAGACTGAATCTCCCTCCATCACAGACACTGACTTCACTTCATCTGAATCAGAAACACACCTGAAGAACAAACACAAACAGAGTTTGTCACAGATTAAGGTGAAGGTTTACTGAAGTAAACAGTGTGAAATGTAAATCTGGGACCAATAATATCCAAACAACAACACGAACACAACCAGAAGCAAACTCTGTCAAACATCTTGAGCGGTTTGGGTCCACAAATATGAAGAGACAAACTGGATCAGTAATGAGAGATGAGACAGATGAGCTGATGTGAGGCTGCTCTGTAGTAAAGTGAAGTCAAACTCTCCTGTCAGCTAAATAACCCTCGATTTATTCAGCATTGATGCACAAGATCATCAGCTCTTCTGAGCTTCCTGGAGATCAATGCTGTCATTTTCAACAGAAATAAGCTGAGCCAAATATAGATGTTAAAAATGTCTTAAAGCAGTGTTTGATCCTGAGATCCTGAGAGTCTTTGACTCTGGTTTCTCCTGTAACTGTCTTCAGTCGGTTTGTTCTTCGTGTCTGATCAAATAGTTTCTCCTCTCAGACTGATTTCACAGATTCTCCAACTGCTTTATGGATCCAGAACAGATCACTTGTTGTAACTGTGTGCTCTCTCATATTTTCATATGGCATTTTGTGTGGAGTGGAAGTAAAAATGTTTAGTTCATATAAGCAGAAGAAAAAAAAATAAGACTTTAAACTACTAAAAGATACACGGACCACATTCATCTAATAATATACATGCTGATGTCGAAGCTGTTTGTCAAGACAACAGATCAAACCACATTAGATATAAATATATCCCAACACAAAAGGTTCTTTGATCATGATATATTTAGTGAATTACATGCATTTATCAGTGTTATACGACCTGATTCAGCGTGTGATGGACACACACACAAAGATGGACACACTCCAGACTTAATCATCAGTACGGGTCTAAACATTTCATCCACTGTTATTAAAGACATAACACTATCTGATCACTTCTGTATTTTCTTTGATATATTGATCTCTGCTACCACTGAATCTAGATCTGTCTCTGTCAGAAGGAGATGCATTAACGAGAACACAAGTGAACTATTTATGGAGGCGATATCTTTAACACCAAGCATTTCTGCAGACTCTGTTGATATTCTCCTTCATTCCTTCAACTCAAAAGTTAAGAATGTTATTGATGATATTGCTCCAATAATAGTCAGTAAGAAAACAAACAGACAGAAATCAGTTTGGAGAAGATCAACAGCAGTTCAGACGATGAAAAGACAATGCAGAAAAGAAGAAACTTGAAATTCACGATAGCATCTATAAAGACAGCCTTCATGCTTTTAATGTGAAACTAGCCACAGCTAGACAGACTTTCTTCTCAGACCTTATAAACAGTAACTTAAATAACACTCATACTCTTTTTGTCACTGTTGAGAGACTGACAAACCCCTCAAGTCAGATTCCCAGTGAAATATTAAGTTATACGTGGTAAGTTATAAACAAAACACGTTTAACTTTTGTTGTTGTTTTTACCACTAGCAATGGAGTCATTGTTACACCGCACACTTTATTAATGTCAGGACTGTCATTTTGGTCTGGTTTATTCCTGGTTATGTCAGTATTCCTGACACTGGTGTATATTGTTATTGTGTGAACGTGTGTGTGTTGAATTTTCATTTTCTCAGCGGACACTCTTGTCTTGTCTTGTCTTGTGTTTTCAGCGGTTTGTTCTCATGTCTGCCCTACGTTTTTTTCTTCTTCTTTGCTTTATTATTCAATAAAGCCCTTTGCTTTCTGTTCGAGTCCTTGTCTCATCTTTACTCATGAAATCGGAGACTGAAGGAGGAGCTAGGTCAAAAGAGAACGGATGAGGATTGTTTTAAAGATGATGATGCAAAGGTGAAGTACTACACTGGGCTTCTTCAATGTCTTCTCTTCTGATGTGTGGTGACACAGCTTCTCGTCTGCCTGCCACACACTGTATCTCACTAAATGCAATTCACCCTAAAGTATCTCATTGGCATTACACCACGAGGATCTCTCTCTTTCATGTGAGGAGGTCATGTCAGTGACAAACATGTGGCTGAGAATAATGGCCTTCTTAATAAACTATTACCTGGAGACTTGGTGTTGTCAGATGGTGGATGTGACAGAGACAGTGTTGGACTCGTGTGTGCAGAAGTGAAAATACCTGCATTCACCAGAGGACGCAGCTGGATGCAGAAGATGTGGAGGAAACAAGGCAGATAGATCACCTCAGGGTTCATGTGAAGAGGGGGATATACACGTGTATGTTTGTGCATTTATATACATATACAGAAATGAACCTTAAATAAACTACTTTTATTTTGGATGCTATTAATGGTTTTCACAGCCTTACATTAAATGTTGCCTATGCATGAACAGCATTATCATTGTTATGCATATTGCATACCACCTGTTACAACAATAAATGGCAAAATTGATCAGTTCTGTATCTCATTATTTGTGCATCACATTGAGGTAAATGTGTACAGTTTACAGTAAGGTATATAAAACCAGTAAAGGGGCAGTGCAACACATAAAAGGTAATTAGATAAACAACTATCAAGACCACAGCTAACACAGCTAATAAGTTAAATATTAAATAGAAAAACACTTATTTAATTTATACATAGTGCACTTGTAGTGCTAATACAACAGGAGTAACTTGTAACAACAGTGTAACCTTCAAGTATCAAGAACATAGATAATGCAATAAGTGAAGAAAATAACAGTAAATGGAAAGACAATTATTAAAACTAATTAATTCAAGACCTTTGAGTGAACAACCATTATCTGCTCATTGACACAGAAAATCTGAAGCTCCTGCACTCATTATATTTGTAAATTGCAGGTGGACCTCGAGAGATTTCACATTTTTTAATTGTTCAGATGTGTAACATTACACTGATGCTACAAACAAGGAAAGAAAATAAATCGATGAAGATTACGAGCGTTAGCTCATTAAGATCATCAGACCACCCTTCACTGTAAAACCTGACAAGTGACTTAACTCAAACCGTTTGAGTCAACAGATATCATTAAAAACCTGACAAATTAGAAACTGCATCTCAGTATGGCACAGCAGTTGCTCTGCATCTGACCGCAAAGCACTCCAGTGGGTGGAGAAAACTAAAACACCTCCACCCTGGTCAAAAAGACACAGCAGCACCTTTACTTCTTACGGAGCCTTAAACTGCTCAATGGATCACTGACACCCAGTTAACTTCCATCGAGAACATTTATCAGAAGCGCTGTCTGGGCAGGGCAAGAAACATGATCAAGGATGCGTCTCATCTTCACTATGAACTCTTCATCCTCCTTCCATCCGGCAGGAGTTACAGGAGCCTACGCTCTCGCACTAGTAGACTCAGGAAGAGCTTCTTCCCCGAGACTGTGACACTTCTGAACTCCACAACACCAATCTAACCTGCTCCTGCTCTTTTACTGCACTCCTCACAGTACTTCTGTACAGAGCACAGTAAACTATTTCTATAAAAATATCATTGCACTACTGTTATTTTGCATAGAATACATTGTTTAACAATACGTTTGCACACTCAATCCAACTGTATTTATTACCACAGCTCTCACGTTCCTGCTGTTCATTATGTGTATATAATCCTGCACAATATATATAATATATATTATAATTATAATAATATATAATATAATCCCACAGTTACTTTGACAATGCAGTCTCTTCATAATAAAATACATAAACACTGCGCAGTTTAAATATATAGTAAAATCTGTGCCATTAAGTGTTATCACTGTACCAATGTTGGTTTCAGTTTCGTTTTGTTTTAAATTAATTTGTTTTGGCTTGTCGTCTATATTGCTATAGCTTCTTATATTCTTAATTCTTGTTCTTTTCTAAATACTGTTAATTAAAATTATCTGTTGTGGAGTGAGGGAACTAAAATAGTCTAGCTATGTAAACTGTAATCCGGTACTGATTCCAAATTACATGAATAAAAATTATAGTTAGTATCATAATCCATTATATTACACATTTTAGATAATCTAATCAGACCACTTTAGATTAATTTTGACCTAACTTGATTTAAATAGGATAATATTCTACCATATTGACATAAAAAATATAAAGAGTAATATATATATATAGAATTTCACAAAGCTTGTCAGAACATTCTGTTTTTGCTTCACACTGGGTTATTATTAAATCAAATTATGTGTATGATTATTATTATATAACTAAATGATATGAAATCATATACATTATATGTATATTAATTATATAACAAATTAGATGTCATTTAGTAGTCTTTATTTTTTTTCTTTTTAGGAAACAAATCAAAGAAAAAAAAACTAATTCTGTTTCTAATATTCTGTATGTTGCTCAAAAACAAAATATATATTATGTCAAGTTTTTTTTTTTACATATTCTTTTAAAAATAACACATTTTTTAAAACAAAAAATATGAGTTCACATATCGTACCTAAACACGCATGGATATCCATATACAGCTATGATTCGCGATCCCCAAACTGACTCAAATGATTCGCGAACCCGCTTTGAACTCCCGAAACGACTCAAATGATTCACGAAACCGCTCCGAACTCCCGAACTGATTCAAATGATTCGCGAACTCGCTCCGAACTCCCGAACTGACTCAAATGATTCGCGATCCCGCTACGAACTCCCGAACTGATTGAAATGATTCGCGATCCCGCTACGAACTCCCAAAATGACTCAAATGATTCGCGATCCCGCTACGAACTCCCGAACTGATTCAAATTATTCGCGATCCCCAAACTGACTCAAATGATTCGCGAACTCGCTCCGAACTCCCGAACTGACTCAAATGATTCGCGATCCCGCTACGAACTCCCGAACTGACTCAAATGATTCGCGATCCCGCTACGAACTACCGAACTGACTCAAATGATTCGCGATCCCGCTACGAACACCCGAACTGATTCAAATGATTCGCGATCTCCAAACTGACTCAAATGATTCACGATCCCGCTTTGAACTCCCGAACTGACTCAAATGATCCGCGAACTCGCTCCGAACTCCTGAACTGACTCATGATTTGCAATCATTTCAGAGCTGTAACAACAATACTGTGAAACCATGTTATGTTTGCTAAAGATTATCATACCATCAAAATCTCATACAGGCCCATGACTTATAAATATATATATTCCATTTGTTGTTATTAACATGGAATGCATTAAAAATTACATCAAGGTTTCCCAAACTAGGGTTTGTGACTTTAATAAAAAGCTAATTAATTAAATCATAAAAAATGATACATTAAAATAAATAATTTTAAAACCAATCAAAATAAAATCTTATTAAAAAAGTTTAACATTCCATTTGTTTACCTGCATGTCATGTGGACATAACCAACATCAGAGAATCATGAACATGCAAATGTGATAATTATTAAAATATATTTTTTAAATCTCAGGGGTACTTCAAGTAAATATATTTGGTGAAAGAGGATCAGATGACAAAAGTTTGTAAATTTGTGTTTTAATGTGTTTGAAAGACAAACGCCTTCCAAATACAAAGTAACACATGGTTAAATAATCAACAGAGTGATTATTTAAATAAAATCAATGTGTTCATCAGTAGTTGATGCAATGTTGAAACACTTCTTAAACCTGAAATGATTTTTATAAATCAATCTTCAAATGCTGCCACTGACAATGCAATGCTGCAGTTTGGAAATAGTGGAATAACTATTAGGAATTTCAATGTTATCATATTTTTCTTTGTTTCACCAGTTTTCATATTATAGACAGACTGAGTGCATAAGTCTTTGGTGTTATTTTATATAATAAAAAGCCTAATAAATCAGCACATTACATGAGATTAAATAAACCATGTGTATGAGTCCACATTCTGTTGCTTTGTGTTTACTGGTGAAAGAGCAATACCTGAAACACAAAAGTACATTTCTCAAATAACAACAAACTTTACGATTATAATTTAGAGCAAAAATAATTCGGATCGGTTTAGCCATTATACAACCTGACTAAAATGATCATACATTTCGTTTTCTTAAACTTGACTAAACAAAAACAGGACAGGGTTGACTAAATATGATTACTAAAATGTAAATTTGAGTAAAACTAAGACTGAATTAAAAAATGTCTGCCAAACTTAATACTGCTGTGTGGTTAATTAATAATAATCTTACTGCTAAAATGTCAAGTTTTCATTGACTAAAACTAGACTAAAATGTTGAGACTTTCAGTCGACTAAACAGGATAAGGTTGACTAAATATGATAAAAACTAACAAGGACATTTAACTGGTTCCTTCATTATATTTCTCTACACTTCTTCTAGTCTCACACACTATTTAGGATGATAGTATGAACATTGAGACAAAGGGCATGTCTTTATAAATGGAGAACTGAATCATTGACTCAAATGATTCAAAATTCACAAACACGAATCCTTCAGTAACGAAACACTGCTGTGTGTTACTCAGAGAAGCGTTTGGAAGCGTTTTCATTAACCAAATGGAGCAAAAACAGTTAGCTTTGACAATATATCAAATATTGAACTAACATGTATATGAACTACTCATTTCAACGCTTTAAAATGTTAAATTTGGTCGTGTCATGTTGCTTAACTGGGCTGTATGGGTTATGTTTCTTCTGTGTGCAGTTGTGTTCATTTGTTTTGATTTCTCCAGGAGATTCTCTCTCAGACAGACTGCGTGAACTTCAACTGTGATCTTGTTGTTACTGATCCGTTATAAATCACTGTTTACACTGAATGTAATAAAATCAGAATCATCATAGTAGGAGTGAACATGTGACCCGCCACTGATGAAATCCACACATACATATATACACACACATATATACATATACATATACATACATATACATATATATACATATACAAACATATATATATACACACAAACATTTTTGAGCCTCATCACTGAAGGATGAAGAATAAACACAACCGGTTTGTTCTTCAGTGTGTTTGGTTCTGCAGGGTTCTAGATCTCTCATGTTCTCTCTGTTCTTCAGTAAACTCTGTCTCTGCAGATTTATCTTCTTCATGATGCTTTGATGCTCGTACTTGTAAGCTAATAAAAAAAAAGTCTTCTTATTATTAATCTTCTCTTTCATTAATATACAGACACACAAATATATAAGAAAAAAAAGATGCCAAATATAAGCAATATAAGAATTTAAAAAGTGGAAGAATAAACACACTTAGAAATATCATTTTTTCAAATTTGCAAGGTACAAATAAACCACCACTGAATTGAGTTGAACTGAATGTGTTTTAGTTTTGTTTTATATGAAACATGGTTTATCACAGACTAATGAATAAATGCTGTTGTGATAGTTTCATCTTGTAATGTCACAATAACTGATAACTGTGTTGTTTTCTGATCTTGACAGCAATAAAATGATCTTAATGTGTCAATGAACAGATCTGAAGTCATCAGTGTAATGAATGAGGTGAAAACAGGATCTATTATCATGAAATAAAGAGGATTTTGATCAGCTGATAATATTGATGAGTCTCAGACTATAACCACTCATTAAACAAGACATTCAGGATCAGGAGCAGATCAGCTCACTTTATTCTGACTGTTTGCTGATAGAAACACATCTTTATCAAACATTGTGATTTGTCCTTATCAATCTGAACACATTTCTAATGTTATTTACCGCATTCATAACATCCCCACATCTTACCATTTTCTATGTAAAGAGTTTGCTCAAAACAAAAGGTGTAAAGAGGATTTTACAACTTCGTGGAAATAGTGAACTACTCACCTTAGAAAACAGCTGACGTCATAGCCTCAGCTCTACTTCTTCTTCTTCTTTGTTTATTTGCGGGTTGCAGCCAAACTGTTGCATTACCGCCACCAACTGGAATAAAGTATGGGTCAGGATTTTGCTTGTAGAAAAGCTTCTTCTGTTTTTTATTTGATTGGTGGCTGACAACTAATGTTAAAGGTGCATTAATACCACTTACGAGACTAGACTGTGGAGCAGTGTATGATAAACATGGACATTTAGAAATTAATCATATTCTTTCCATCAATCCTGTATTTTTTAGGTAAATCATGAGATGTTTGAACACAAGTACTTCCTTCTTAAAGCTTCTGATCATTAATGTTTACAATGTCTGTCTTTATCATTTGAATCATTTCCCTTCTTTCCTCCTCATATTTCCTCCACTCCAACAACACACGTAACACTGACTCCTCTCTGTTTTGAACAGTGTATGATTCAGTCCAGCGTGTCCTATTCTAAGACAGAACAAAACCTCATTTCACAGACTTTCTCCTGAATATTATAAATGATTATAAAAATAAATTTTATACACCATCATTTTCGTTTCTTTAACGTGTGAATCAGTGACGGCTGGTGCTAAAAAACACTTTTGTGGGTGCACAAACAAACTGAAAAATTAAAATGTTAGTATTGCAGGACTGTAAACAGCCATTAATCAGGTGATTATGTATCATTACTGCTAGATAAATATAACAGTTGAAAAAAGTAGTAGTTTTATTATCAGTATCAGTTTCACACACACACACACATTCTAAACAAGATGGCAGCGCGTCCACATGCAGCGGCTTCTCTCTGTCCCGACAGAACGGTGTTTTCGTGTTTTATGTCTTGTGAGTCACAGAGTTTTTGTACGTCGTCATCGCGTCTACCTGTCTGTAAGCGCACATACAGTCGCGAGTTTCTGCTCGATGTCGGCAGAACTGCATTTTTTTAGTTAAACTTTGAGCACGCAGAACAGCTACGGGATCTAGGTCTGCTACGGGGGCCTTCACCATCACCGACCCTCGCTACTGCATCTCGCCCACAGCGGAGGCGCCACAAGGGGTGTGAGAGGAAGCAGAAGAGGGGGAAGCGCGGAGGTATCCGGGCTAGGCTAACGGCTAACCCACACAAGCCATCTATCCCCACCATCGTACTGGCAAACGTACGCTCGTTGGACAATAAACTGGATTACATTCGATTACTACGCTCAACTCCGAGGACTGTAAGAGACTGTTGTGTTTTTGTGTTGACGGAAACATGGCTCAGCAACAGTGTTCCAGGCGGCGCTATTCAGCTCGACCAGCTGATGTGCTATCGAGCGGACAGAGCTCTCGTCGCGGCGGCGGCCTTTGTGTTTACATCAATGACGCGTGGTGCCGCGATACTCTTGTGATCTGCAAACACTGCTCACCCCTGGTGGAGTTTATGATTGTTAAGTGCCGGCCGTTCTATCTGCCGAGGGAATATACTGCTATACTGCTCATTTCGGTGTACATTCCCCTGTTCGACATCATCAGCAACAGGAACGACGCACTAAATGAACTGTACCAGCACATCAGTGAGCAGCAGACAGCACACCCTGATGCTTTTCTCATCAGAGCTGGGGATTTCAACCATGCTGACCTAGAGAGTGTGTTTCCAAAAATAAAACAACACATTAACTTTCCATCACGAGGTAATAACATTTTGGACTTTGTTTACACCACACAGAGAGGAGCTTACAAAGCCCTCCCCCTCCCCCATCTCGGAGCCTCAGACCACATCACTGTTATGCTAATGCCTGCATACAGACCGCTCATTAAAGTCGTCAAACCAGTTCAAAAACAGATTAAAGTGTGGCCAGAAGGATCATCAGAGGTTCTTCAGGACTGCTTCAACACAACTGACTGGGACATGTTTAAACAGGCTGCCACATGCAATAACACCACTGACCTCCAGGAGTACTCAGAGACTGTCACTGCCTACATCAATAAGTTTATTGATGATGTAATGGTCACAAAAACTATCACTGTCCGGGCCAACCAGAAGCTGTGGATGACAGGGGAGGTCTACAGACTCCTGAAGACACAGAACACTGCCTTCAGAGCTGGAGATGAGGTGGGCCTGAGAACAGCTAGGGCCAACCTGTCCCGTGGCATCAGAGAGGCTAAGAGACAGCACTCCAGGAGGATAGCCCATCAATTCAGTGACAGCAGAGACACTAGGAACTTGTGGCAGGGGATACAGACCATTACGGACTACAAGCCCCCACCAAGGACCTGGTGGGAAAAACTCCTTTTTGTGGAAGCGTTCTCCACACAACAACAAGCAGAAACACGACAACTAAACTCTAAACATTCACAGCATTTTATTATAATAGGGTTTACAGTGTATGGTAACAGACACTTAAAAATATATGTTTTATTGAACTAAAAAATATTAAGTTACTTTGACTTAAACATTTCGATGTTTTTAAAGTGTGTGTATGACAGTCCCAGTCATAGTTGTTTGTCCTGCTCGCTATCTGAAAAGAAAAATCATACCAATATGCTGATTTGCTGCTCAAGCATCAAAGTTCATTAAGTTCATTTGCTGACCATTTAGATTCATTAATAAAACTAAATGGCCATTGCTTGGATTTAATTTATATCCAAATGAAATCCTGAATGACACACTACACACTGTGCATACTGTACTCTAGATACTCAACTGTCTGGTGTATGAATATTATAAGATTATTTTATCAACATCTGAGTCTGAGCTCTCCGTTGTGAGGAAAGCTGACAGTTGACTCATGAAGTGTTTGTCTGTTTAAGTCGAGCATTATCCAGAGAAGATCTTGACTTCACTGATGATTAGCTGTTGTTCTTACACCTTCACCAGAGAAAACATCTGGACTCAGACAACTAGACTCCAAGATCAACAAGCAGAAAACAGAGATGATAACACTGAACACCTCAAACCCCTCAGCAATTAAAGTACAGGAGCAGACCTCTGTAGAAATGAGGAGTTTGTAGACCTGGGCTTCATCATTAGACATGATGGAGGACAGACAATGACATCAAGAGACGCATTAGCAAGAGCAGAAACAGCTTTATAACACTGAACAATATGTGGAGGTCCAACACTAGAATGACTCTGTATCAGAGCTGTGTCCTTTCCACCTTACTTTACAGATCTGAATGTTAGAGAACGACAGAAGCACTTTAACTAACTATCAACTTTCCACATGATGAACCTCCAGAATCCTGCAGATCTTCTGCTCCAAAACATCTCTGACCAACAACTATCATGCGGCGCAATTAAGAAAGTACAGCACTTTTAGAAATATATTAACTGAGAAAAATACAAATAAAATAAATAAAGAAATACCTGCTGTACATATAATGGGAACATTTCTGTTATTATGCATTAGCTATTTATGCTTTATGTTTCATGTCTACAAGTTAGCCTATATTTAAAACAGTTTAATAATACTTAAAACAGACAAGTCAACTTTTCACTTGTTTTTAACTCTATGTGGCATTTTATTTACATGAAAATATAAAAGTGTTAAAAAGACTAAATGTGTTTGAGTATTTAGAGGAGAGTGAAAGACACAAATGCTGTTAACTTGTGAAAATGTTTAGTTGATTTGATGAAGGAGAGACTCCATCCACAGAACAAAGACTATATACTGGATATATGTACATTAACAACAGACACACAACTAAATATAAAGTAAAATAGAATAACAATGTGTATAAAACATGAGATAAGTTTCACACATTGTAGATTTGCTTTATATCTTTTGACACATTTAAGTGCTGCACTTGACAATCACATTTAAACATCTGAATCATTATGAATGAGTTTAATAGAAATATTATTAAACTGAAGAGCCAGACAGACTCATCTGAGCTTCTTCCTCCTCTGTTCCAGCTTTACATTAAACACAATGATCATCTGCTTGAATACTAAAGCAACATTAATCATTCAATATCATGTTTCTAACACACATGCTGCATTATTTGATTGTAAAGTCTGAGTCTCTTCACCTGTATGGATCACATTTACACATTTATCACACATTTATTTCTCCTCATAGACACAGTAGTGAAGCTCTTCTGTGGATCTTCAGCTGATGTTTACTGCTCCTCTCAAGATCACTTCACATACATCATCGTTTCGAGGAAAAAAAACTCAATTTTCTCCTCTCAAGACAACTTCACTTCATGATACACATACGAATACTGAACTCAATCTGTAAGGTGGAACAGCAAAAAAGATAATCACAGTTCAGTGGAACAAAGTACAAATTAATTACTATATTTTAGTTACATTATTATTTTTAAATCATATTTTGTAATCAGATCAAAACTGACTATACCTGATTTTGAATACATAGTTATGAAATAATATTTGTGTTTTAAATAGAATACACTTAGAACATGATTTCCTTTCAGTCAATATAAAGAGAAACACACACTAACGAGTTTACACCAAATATTATAAATGACAAGAACAAACACAAATGTGATTTAGTCTTAAAACACAAATCTTTCAGTTTAATGTGTCACTAGTTAAAGCTGTTTGTCTCTAGTTTAAACATGTTTGTGTTGGTCTCAGTAAATAAGTGAAATGATTGCACAGCTCGCTGGAATACTGGATTCTGATTGGTCAGTGGTGACATTCGGAGGTGTGTTATTCATTAGGTGTGTGTCATTAGCAGCAGAATAACACACAGTCATACGGTATTTGAGTCGGGTGTTTCTTTGACTTCTCTCGTATCACAGCACCGCGCTCTCACTCGTTTCATTCAAACACAACTGCTATTAGCTTGTGCCTCAGTTACTGACTGGATTTACCCTCAAACCAAACCGCAGGAGATTCCTGTTAATAGTAGACTTGAGGAGACATTGTTCAAAGTGTGTCTTGTTGTTCAAGTTGTTGCTAACTGAGCAGAAGTGTTTAGCTGAATCTAAATTGTGTCTAATTCTTCACTTGTGTGTCAAGAAAGCATATAATACGTGTGATAATGCAGATGCAGCCGGATGTTATCACATAATAAGTCTCTTCAGGAGGACACAAGTCCTGATCACCCTGTCGGGTTTATTCTGTGATAACAAGCGGCTGGAGCTACATTATCTCTTACAGAAAGTAAGTGTAAAGTAATGTGACGTGTTGCTTGTCAAAGTAAAAACACACAAGAGACAGAGACATTGATCATGTGATGCTGGACGACTGTGAGCTGAAGCTGAATCTGCTCTGATTTTACCAGCGTTTTCCTACAATCTGAACAAATCTATTTCAAACTCTAATGATTCACTATTACTGATCTCATTAATAAAGCAGCTGTTGCTGTAGAAAGCTGTGACAGTCTGCTTTTCTTCTCTTTCCCTCCTTTGTGTTCAACATTTTTATCAACTTTACATTTCATTCTGACACAAACCCTTTGAAATAAAGCTTGATGATCATTTGATCAACTCTTTTCACTAATATCTGAAAGTATATATTTGTTCACATATCAGAGGTAAATGAATCTCTTTAATATCACAAAGTGAAGTTTACTCACCTCAGTTCACAGTTTGAGTCTCGTAGCACATCAATGAGCTTCTGCTTTGAGTTTCCAATCTTATTACCTCTCAGATCAATCTCTTTTAGAAACTGCAGAGCTTTTGTGTTTGTCAAAGACTGAGTTAAAGAAGAAACATCTGTAATGTCACAGTCATAAAGACTAGAAAGAGACAAACAGAGGAAGAGAGATCATCTTACAAACAAATCATTAAGATGAAGAATCTTTCACAAATATAATGTGAACACATTCATCATGAGATATTGAGTATAAAGTGTTTTGTTCAACTCTTATGTGCTGTTCGTTTGGGGACGACACTCGTGCTGTTTGGGCTCTCCAGAGAACACAGCCAACAAAACGACATTTTGTTACAAAATGTGTCATTTAGGGATGTCAACGATTAATCGATGATCGATTAATTGTCGATAAGAGATGCAATCGATTAAGGCTATCGATGGTCGGTTAACCGATTCAATGTTGGGCTGCGTGCGGCTCATGCGCACTCAACACGTGCGAGCGGCTGTGAGTGACGGTGACGATATATAAAAGCATCATCATTCATTCACAATGTACAAATTAAGCTTTTAATGTGATTTAAACTTTAAAGTACATTAAAATAGAAACAACATAAAAGTTCTTCAACATTAAATGCAATAGAAATGTAGTTACTAATCATTTCATCAGATAACTGTTTTATATCGTGCGCTTTGCAGGGCTGCGGGACACAGTGACAGGACAGGTAGTCTATTCATTCCTACAACTTGTTAATTCATTCCTACGAATTATTAATGTGGCAATTGTCCATGTTTCATTAATTTTGTTCCCTAAATAACCCATGATTTAAGTGAAATAAGGGAACAAATTAATAAATCGAACGAATTCTTAATTCATGAAATCTTTAATTTCCCTTCCCATGTTTACCACAGTAAGAGATGCGAAAACAGTTATTAAAAGCGAAAGATAATAAAATAAACCTGGGAAATTAGAGGGTTAGACTATGAAGATTTAGGAAAAGAAACAATGCCTAAATATACTGAATTTGTGGAAATTCGTGACCAACCGGCAAACCAGAACAAAGCCGCGTAAATGAAGACTATGGGGTCCAAAAGCATGGTCACGATCTAACATTTTCCAGTTAACCTATTATTCCTCTAATAAACAAAGCTTTTATACCACACTTGTCATAATCAGATCTTATCATTTCTAAATAAATAATTGCTGGATTCAAAACAGCGATTAATAGGCGCTGTGACCGACACATTCCTGGAGCATTCACTGCTGTCACTAAACGGTGACGCCGAGCATCGTTCACAAGTTTCTGCATGGACCTGACTAGGGCACAGGTTCTAAGCCCTGGGACAAAATGGGATGATTTAAGGAAAATTTATAGCCTACTAAGTAATAGGACCAACATAAAAATAACAATTTGTTTTCATGTTTTTTTTTTTTTTTTTTTTTTTTAAATAGGCTATGCGAAATATATCCGACTTAAATAATTAAGATTAACCGATTTAAAACAGAAGTGTGGGCGCTCCATAAGTTCACAAAAAAAAAAAAAAGGATGACAACGCATTCTGTTTGTTTGCTTTATTTTACAAGAGCACAAATCTTCTGTTTTTATTGTGAGTGTGAACAAATGAAAGTAAACACTTTTGCGGAAAATATATATATTTTTTTAATGTCTCAGCTGTTTCGATCGCGCTGGAGCCTGCTGCACACGTATATTCTAGCGATTCAAACTTACATCGCAGTCTGTTCATTATCAAAATAAAATGTCAACTAAACATTAAAAGGTTACACTGGTCAGTTTAAATAGACCGTAGTATACCGGTCCACTATTATGCCAAGGACGTTTTTGCTCATATGAAGAGGATCATCTTTTCCGTCTATATGCGAATGCAAGCCTAGTTTACATTATAAATAATAGTTTAACATTCAAATACATTGCGAATATGGAAACATTTCAATTTGTGCCGAATGAGACATGAGCAATAACCTCCAAATAAATCTAGCCAAAGCCGCGCTCGCTCATCCTCGTCTGCACGCATGCACTGTCACGATCTAATGCGCTGTATGCCGGATTTTTAAAAATCTGACATTTTCTAGGACAGAATCCAGCAGGATCAAATTAATGTGAGCAACTGTGTTTTGGTGCAGCAGCGCCGATGTAGTTCACTTAATGTGCAGCGCAGTCACACGCGCTCCACATTTGGGATAATTTTATACAATAATGTCAGTTGAAAACATTGCAATTGTGCTTTAAAATACAACAACGAGCACCACAAAACCATTTAAAGATGCGCGTTCAGCGTTCTCCGTGCGGGATTGGAAACTGTCAACAAAGTAAAATGACCTCAAAAGTATGGCGCGCTCTCTTCATTTTATCAAATGATCATAATCGCATCTATTCATTTTATAATCCTGCTACTAGCATTTTATTCAGACTAAAACCTCTTTAATTCAAGTGAGAAAGCGTTTTGTGTGTGTGGCTTTTGCACATCCTGTCATACCGCTGACTGCGTGCCTGCAATAGACGCATTTTGCAGTATTATGGTTAACGATTAATCGATTAATTGATCGTTAATTTAAACGACGATCGATCATGGAAATAATCGAAATTTGACATCCCTAGTGTCATTTATTAATGTTTTTACACTACATTTATTTAGTTTTTTTTGAAGGATTTATGATATTTTGTAAATGTATAAAATGTATTAATTAAAAATATATTTTTTAATAGATTTTTATATAAAAAGAATATAATTTTATATATAAAGAATAGCACCAAGTGTTGACAACCGTACAAAGTCTCATGTCATTTAGATAAAGGGAACATTTGTTTTTATTTCAGCAAACATCATTTGGGGTCTCAAAAGACCTTGAACAGCACATAAGAGTTAAACAAAGTGATTTTCATCATTTTGATTCTTGTCTGTGAATGTTACTGACCTCAATCTCTCCAGTTTACAGCGTGAATCCTTCAGTACGTCACATAAGTGATTCACTCCAGTGTTTTTTATTTGATTCCCGCTCAGGTTGAGTTCTCTCAGGTGTGATGGGTTTGATTTCAGAGCTGAAGTCAGGATGAGACACTGTTTCTCTGTCATACTGCATCTCCACAGACTGAAGACAGAAAGAGAAAACACAATGAATCAGACACGTTATGTTCATGTGTGAATAATTCATCATGTGTTAACATCATACAGTTCAATAAATGAAATGTTGCTAAAACCTGAAAACAAAATAAATAATTACACAGCCATAAAAAACTAGGATATTGAGTATATGAGTTACATTTTAAGTCTAGAGAATCTTTAGTTAGGAGAAGGAAAGTGACTCGGATGAAAAATCAAGATTAGAAATACATTATGTGCACAGATAAATCATTTCAGCGCTGCAATATTCCAGAAAAAATAATAACTGTCAACTTTAATTTCATGGTGACTTTCTGAAAGTAAACAGTAATCTTTAATCTGACTGTAACTGCTGTAGAGTATAATGATACTAACTGTAGTTTCTCCAGCTTGAATTGTGTGTTCATCAGTAGATCACTGAGGTGTTTCACTCCAGAGTCTCCTAGTAGTTCATTCCAGCTCAGGTTCAGTTCTCTCAGGTGTGATGGGTTTGATTTCAGAGCTGAAGTCAGGATGAGACACTGTTTCTCTGTAATGCTGCATCTCCACAGACTGAAGACAGAAAGAGAAAACACAATGAATCAGACACGTTATGTTCATGTGGGAGTAATTCATCATGTGTTAACAACATACAGTGCAATAAATAAAACACTGCCAAAAAACTTATTATATGACCATAAACAAAAACAGAAGAAAAAAGATGAACAAAGTAGACACAGGATGAACTACAGAACTACTTAAAATAACATTAAATGTGAGAAATCAAGAAAGTTTCTGTTTCTGAATTACAATTTATTTAAATATATTTTTTACTTTTTTTGCTACTGTCATTCTTTACTGTACATGTCTGAGTGAATAAAAATATTATAAAAAATAATAATTTGGTCCATTAATGAACTGGATTACTGTGATCTCCGGTGACTGACTGAGATGAGACCCTCGAGCAAGAACTGAACCACAACTGCAGGTGTGTGTGTGTGAGAGTGTGTGTGTATGAGAGTGAGTGTGTGTGTGTGTTCACTGTGTGTGTGTGTGTGTGTGTGTGTGTTCAAGGTGTGTGTGAGAGAGAGAGTGTGTGTGTGTTTGTGTGTGTGTGTGTGTGTGTGTTCAAGGTGTGTGTGAGAGAGAGAGTGTGTGTGTGTTTGTGTGTGTGTGTGTGTGTGTGTTCAAGGTGTGTGTGAGAGAGAAAGAGAGTGTGTGTGTGTGTGTGTGTGTGTGTGTTAAATCCAGATGTTCAGAGTATGGGACACTAGACTTGGCCACACGTCACATCCTTTCCTTTCCTTTTCCTGAAAGTAAACAGTAATCTTTAATCTGACTGTAAGTGCTGTAGAGTATAATGATACTAACTGTAGTTTCTCCAGCTTGAATTGTGTGTTCATCAGTAGATCACTGAGGTGTTTCACTCCAGAGTCTCCTAGTAGTTCATTCCTGCTCAGGTTCAGTTCTCTCAGGTGTGATGGGTTTGATTTCAGAGCTGAAGTCAGGATGAGACACTGTTTCTCTGTAATACTGCAATCACACAGACTGAAGACAGAAAGAGAAAACACAATGAATCAGACACGTTATGTTCATGTGTGAGTTAAATTAATATTGAGTAAACATCATACAGTGAAATAAATGAAATGTTGCTAAAACCTGAAAACATGACCATAAACAAAAACAGAAGAAAAAAGATGAACAAAGTAGACACAGGATGAACTACAGAACTACATAAAATAACATTAAATGTGAGAATTTAGTTTAAATGTGAGAAATCAAGAAAATTCTGTTTCTGAATTACAATTAGGGATTCTCCGGTTGAAAGGCCATAAATCGGACGGTTTGCACTTAAAAAACGCAATCGGCTTTTGGCCGGTTTTTGGTCTTTTTTTCGACCGATTTTTCCGGAAGTACGCCCGCATGCACAGTTGTAATCATTCGCTATCATGTCATTTGTGTGGAAGTATTTCATCTCGGTTACGTATGTAACCTTGGTTCCCTGAATAGGGAACGAGATGCTGCGGTGACGTCACCACGTATGGGAACACCTCCGGTGTGACGAATGTCTGAAGCCCTATACCATCCCGCCAATCCTATTGGCCAAATGGCGCATAGCACCACCCTACGCATGCGCACGCATGATATACCTGGGTGCAGCGCGCCATTTCGCTCAGATTTCATGACTGAAGATGAAGAAATTATCAAGGTACGGAACGGCCAGAACCGCAGCATCTCGTTCCCTATTCAGGGAACCAAGGTTACATACGTAACCGAGATGTTCCCTATCATAGGTCACTTCGATGCTGCGGTGACGTCACCACGTATGGGAACGATATACCAAAACGCCTGACGTACCTGATAACTGAGATCCGAGGAAGCATCTGCTCAAGCGGAGAGAACCCGGGAGCCAGGAGCCATCCTCACATCCAGACTGTAGGACTTGATAAAAATGCTCGGTGAGGACCATCCTGCCGCAGCACAGATATCATCCATAGAAGATCCACTGAGAAAAGCTTGAGAAGAAGCCACAGCTCAAGTGGAATGAGCCTCAATTCCTAAGGGCGAAGCGAGTCCGCGCGCCTCATAGGCCAAAGAAATTGCCTCCACCAGCCAATGGGACATGCACTGCTTTGTAACCGCATGGCCCTTACTTTTATGTCCAAAACAGACAAACAGCTGGTCAGATTCATGCCAAGGGGCTGTACGATCCACATAAGTCTTTAAAGCTCTCACAGGGCAAAGACTTAGATCTCTTGATCCAGCCTCAGCAGGTGAAAAAGCTTCCAGGAACACTTGCTGAAAGCGAAAGAGGTTAGATGCGACCTAGGAACATAGTTAGGCCTGGGCCGCAGCAGCACCTTCACAGAGCCCGGTGCAAATTCCATGCATGAGGGTGAAACAGAAAGAGCCTGTAAATTCCCAACTCTCTTGAGGGAGGATAAAGCCATGAGAAGAAATGTCTTCAGTGTCAAGAATTTATCCGATACGGGCTCCAAGGGCTCAAACGGATGCCCTGATAAACCTAGCAACACAATGGATAAACCCCATGAAGGAACTCGCACAGGGCGGAAAGGCCTCAGCCGTCGCGCACGCTGTACGAAACGAGAAACTAGTGGATGACGCCTCATAGAGGCACCGCCTATGTATTCGTGGTAAGCTGAAATGGCTGCCACGTAAACCTTAAAAGTGGCTGGTGTTACGCCATCCGAAAAACAATCCTGGAGGAACTCCAGCACTGAAGCCACTGGGCAGTAAACTGGATCCACATTACGATTGCCACACCAGGCTGTAATCAGTCTCCACTTGAAAGCATATAAGCGTCTCGTAGAAGCTGCTCTAGAATTCAATATAGTCTCAGTGGTTTCAACAGAAAGACCGGGACATACTAACGCACTCCGCTCAGTGGCCACGCCCACAGTTTCCACAGATCCGGCCTCGGGTGCCAAATCAGCCCCTGTGCTTGTGATAATAAATCCTGTCTGAGGGGAATCTCCACGGAGAGCCCGCTAGCAGACTGATCAGATCCGCAAACCACGGCTGCGTGTGCCATCGCGGAGCCACCAGCAGCAGCTGTTCCACTCTGTCCCGCCGTATTCTGCATAATACCGCTGGGATCAAACGAATCGGAGGAAAAGCATACAGACTGGTCCTGGGCCAGCTGTGAGCTAATGCATCCACGCCCAGGGGCGATGGGGGGCATAGGGAGAACCATAGCGGGCAATGCGTAGTCATGTTTGACGCGAATAAATCCACTTTCGCTTTGCCGAATATCCACCATAAAAGATTCACCGTCTGGAGGTGTAATCTCCATTCTCCCTGTTCCAGAGCCTGTCTGGATAGCATATCCGCTCCGAAGTTCAAACGTCCGGGGACATGAACAACTCGGATCGACAGAAATTTTCTCTGAGACCAGAGAAGAACATGTCTCGCCAGCCTGCACAGGGGGCGAGAGCGTAATCCTTCCTAATGATTCAGGTATGAGACAACGCTGTGTTGTCTGATCTGAGCAGCATAAGACGGCCGATCAGCAGATTCGCGAATTACTGGAGAGCCAGAAAACTGCCAGTAATTCCAACCGGTTTATATACCAACTGCGTTGTGCAGCTGTCCACACTCCATGGGCTGGTAGCCCTTGACAAACAGCTCCCCAACCGGTCAAAGACACATCCGTCGTGACGGTCTCTGGGAAAGCTCAAATCCCCAGCCGAACCCCGGTAGGAGAAACTCGGTTGGCATCCATAGTTTTAACGACATCACACAACTCCGTGTCACCGAAATCGTCGGATGCGGAAGACAACGGGGTGAAATATTTCGTCTTTCCGCCCACTTTTCCACTGAAAAGGGCGCATGTGAAGTAACCCCAGACAAATTACGGGGAATGCCGCTGCCAATCGTCCAAGTGGTTAACAGACGGACGCCCTGGAGCCGCAACGGGGCCAGAGCTACATCCATGCATTGAGAAGTACGGGGTCTACGACTTCTATAGCCCCTTTGCTCAGCAGAGTTGACATCTCCTGTCACAACACTGCTATTACCATCAGTCTACCACCGTGGAAAGAATTCAGCGGAAAGAGGCGGGCCTCTAAAAAGCGAATTGGTGTATCCGTGACAATTGTGCGTAACACCCATTGAGAAATGCCGGGCAAGCGTTACACGCGACCCAAAACGATACTAGCAGTCTCAAATTTCCGCTTTCTGCAACGCTGTCATACACATAATGTCCGTGCACGGAAAAGCCTGCGGCATTCGTGCACAGGGGAAGTGTATGCATAAGAGCTATTGCGTCCCGTTGTGTATAATCCTGAACGTGTCCACGGCAGGAATTAGACCAACGAATTGAACATCAGGCTCTGCCGCTAACTAAAACGGCGGCTGTGCGAGCCGTCATAAACGGGTCGTCTGTGTAAGACCCTTGAATCACCCCTCAAAATCTGAAAGCTGGATTGCGCAGTGTCTGAGGGATTATTAGTTATTATTTACGCCTGGCGTCACAGCCCGATCCAATGCTGCTCGAAGCGCTGTTTGCTGCGAGACAGTCAATGTTAGAGCGTAGGGACTGCAGTGAGAGTGTTGGATGCGCATTAGCGGTCCAACAGCACTCTATAGTGGAGGGCACAGTCCCTGGCGAACATGAAGTAAAGCGCATGCGTAAACTCGCTGCGTTTCATTGTGTATAATCCTGAAGCGTATCCACGGCAGGATTTAATTCACCAAGATAAAAATCGGGCCACGTCGCCATTGCGAGAACGTGGCGGCTGTATGAGCAGTCATAAACTGGCCATCTTTGCCAGCCTTTTTTGCCGCCCCTCAAACTCTGAAGGCTGGATTGTGCAGAGTGTCTGAGGGGGCGCTCAAATGATAACTCAATCCAATGATGCTCGAGGTGCCTTTGCTGCGAGACAGTCAATGTTAGAGCGTGGGGACTGCAGTGAAAGGGTTGGATGTGCATTAGCAGTCCAACAGCACTCTCTAGTGGAGGGCACAGACCCTGGCAAACATAGAAGGAAAGCGCAAGCGTCAAACTCGCCGCGTTTCGTTGTGTATAATCCTGAAGCGTTCACGGCAGGATTTAATCCAACAAGATAACAGTAGGCCACGCCGCTAGCGAGAACGTGGCAGCTGTGTGAGCCATCATAACTGGCCATATCCGCCAGTCTCTCGTGGCGTCCCTCAGACTCTGAAGGCTGAATAGTGCAGAGTGTCTGAGGGGGCGCTCAAATGATAGCTCAATCCAATGATGCTCGAGGTGCCTTTGCTGCGAGACAGTCAATGTTAGAGCGTGGGGACTGCAGTGAAAGGGTTGGATGTGCATTAGCAGTCCAACAGCACTCTCTAGTGGAGGGCACAGACCCTGGCAAACATGAAGTAAAGCGCATGCGTCAAACTCGCTGCGTTTCGTTGTGTATAATCCTGAAGCATGTTCATGGCAGGATTTAATACAACAAGAAAACATTAGGCCACGCCGCTAGCGAGAACGCGGCAGCTGTGTGAGCCGTCATAAACTGGCCATATTCGCCAGTCTCTCGTGGCGTCCATCAGACTCTGAAGGCTGGATAGTGCAGAGTGTCTGAGGGGGCGCTCCAATAACAGCTCAGTTCAGTGACGCTCGAAGTGCTTGTGCTGCGAGACAGTCAATGTTAGAGCGTGGGGACTGCAGTGAGAGGGTTGGATGTGCATTAGCAGTCCAACAGCACTCTTCAGTGGAGGGCACAGACCCCGGCAAACATAGAAGGAAATGCATGCGTCAAACTCGCTGTGTTTCGTTGTGTATAATCCTGAAGCGTGTCCACGGCAGGATTTAATCCAACAAGATAAACATAGGGCCACGCCGCTAGCGAGAACGCGGCAGCTGTGTGAGCCGTCATAAACTGGCCAAATTCGCCAGTCTCTTGTGCCGTCCCTCAAACTCTGAAGACTGAATTGTGCAGTGTCTGAGGGGCGCTCAAATAACAGCTCAGTTCAGTGACGCTCGAAGTGCTTGTGCTGCGAGACAGTCAATGTTAGAGCGTGGGGGAAGAACGAGAGGCTTCTCGTAAAGAACCGAAATAAGAGAATGAAATTTTTCCGAAATAGACACGACTCGATACGTCTAGACGAGACTAGGTCGCGGCGGAGTTTGGCGCGATCCGTTCGGCTAGAGAGGTAGTCAAACGGCATCGCTATATAATAGCATGTCACTTAATCGTGGCAAAAACCCGCGCCGTTCGTGATATGCGCTGATAAGGCTGCTTCCAGGACCTCGAACCTCTTGGTGGAGGTCCGTGAGAAGGGTAGTTTATCCACCGCGTGGATAGCCACATAATAGCACACTGAGAAAGGGGAAGCGCGTTTCTCCTGTCCGCTCGGAGGGAGAGAACCGCTTATGCCGGTCAGAGCCTACTCTGAGTAGAAGCTGCGGTTAGACAACATAGTATAAAGCAAAACTGCTCTGATTAACGCGCTCGAGTAGGGGAGAGCGAGCAAGTGGAAACTCCAGTGCATCACTGTACTCATAGTCAAGCCGCACATATCGCCCCTAACCAACACCTCGTGCGGGGCCTCGGCGACCGCAGAAGCGAACGGTGGGGGTTAGACGCGAGGCGACTGAAGAAATAGACTCCAGAGCGCGGATACTTTTCTTATTTTACCATAGCCGTAGGCTATCACAGAGAGAACATGAGAGAGGCTGCAAACGAATCTCTCATGAGTGCCTCCCTGTGATAAACCCATATACGGCTCTTACCTTTCGTTGACTCATCGCGTCCGCGAAAGAGGAGTTAACACTGCTCGAAGAAAATCGCTGGAGAACGCGAGATGATAGGGCACAGATGATTCGCTATTCCTGAAGGAATGAAATCTGAGCGAAATGGCGCGCTGCACCCAGGTATATCATGCGTGCGCATGCGTAGGGTGGTGCTATGCGCCATTTGGCCAATAGGATTGGCGGGATGGTATAGGGCTTCAGACATTCGTCACACCGGAGGTGTTCCCATACGTGGTGACGTCACCGCAGCATCGAAGTGACCTATGATAGGGAACGAAATCTGTTCGCAGGACACGGACAGCCAATCAGCGCCGGAAGTGCAGAGCTACACGTCTGAAGCACAGATAACAGGAAGCCAACAGCCGACTGAACAAAATAAGAGTCCCTTTATCGTGAGTGTATCTGTACCTGTCCGCGCCCTGCACAAGAGGAGACAGTGAAGGATGTTCAGATCAACTTCTCGCGTGTTGGATGAGAAACCAAACAGACTAACTGTGACAAAACTGAAATGTTTGTTGTTGTTTTTTTGTAAAGTAGAGCTTGCAAAAAAATGTTTAATTCATCCAATTAAAAAAAAAAATAGGGTAATGATGGACATCTATATTTTTTAACTTGAGACAATAGTTATTTATTTTTCCAAGTAAAAAAAAAAAAAAAAAAAAAAAAATTATATATATATATATATATATATATATATATATATATATATATATATATATATATATATATGTGAATATTTACCATGACACTTTGCATCTTTGTTTTATTCGCACCAACATTATTTGATTTTAACAGTTTGGAATAATGCGTTTATATAGCATACTTTTATTTAGTCTCACTGGTAAAGACCTTTTTTTAAAACCAAACTTAAAAACTAAAATACTGAATGCTGATTAAGAAACATCTTATTGAATGTGTGTTGATTGTGTTGTTTGATTGTAGAACTATGCAGTTGTTGCCTTTAATTTCACATGGTTACAGTCAGGGTTCTAAATTAACTTTTTTGATCACCAGCCAATGTGGCTGGTAACTTTCTAAAGTTACCAGCCAATCAGAATTTCCACTAGCCATTTTTTTTTTCCGGTAAAAATAACAAATTATGAGTGCCACTAAATGCATTTGATCATTTTATTAACATTGTTGGCATGAAAAACATCAGTTTATAAACCGTACTCACGAATTCATAAACTGTTACCTTGGTTTAACAAATTGTGCCCACGAATTTCCAATCCGTGCGCTCAGTTTTTGTAAACCGTACCCTCAGTTTTTGAATCCGTACCCACAAATTCATAATCCGTGCGCCCACTTTCGCAATCCGTTCCCACGGATCTGTAAACCGTACTCACGGATTCATGCAGCAAGCTCCTGTTAACATACAGTTTTATTGAATATTATTATGTGGAATAGGTTTAATAATAATAAAGCAATAATCTTATAATAGCAACTGATTATTATTGTAAAATAAACCTGGCATTGTGACTAACTCTGGAGTAAATTTTTCCTGTTTTTTCCTGTTCCTGTTGTAAATTGTTTTGGATAAAAGATTCTTATGCATAACCTGTATAATAATATATAATAATGATAAAAATAAAAATAAAGTTATTTTTATCATTTTAATTTGTAGGCTAAATAAATGTTCACAAGAAAATAATTCAT
Organism: Carassius gibelio; assembly: GCF_023724105.1. Taxonomy (NCBI): domain Eukaryota; kingdom Metazoa; phylum Chordata; class Actinopteri; order Cypriniformes; family Cyprinidae; genus Carassius; species Carassius gibelio. The sequence goes on along the minus strand of NC_068417.1, from coordinate 5,149,208 downwards.
GAATTGCTTTATTTTTAAATAAACTTTGACAGTTTTGTAAATGCTTGTGTACAATTCTTTCTTAACATGCATGAAGACTTATTTTTCTGATTTTATTATACTAAGCTCCATCCACCCCACCTGCCGGAGTTAGATGCATGTTTCACTGTTAATGTTATTAATAAATAATGAGGCCGAAAATAACATTGCATTCAGTTAGAGAGAAAAGGAATGAAAACATAACCGGCATATTATTTGTTTTGTATTGCTTTTTACCCTTATTTTCTTTTTAGCGTTTTTTTTTTTTGGTCATAAAACACAGGCGGCTGTGTCTTATCCAATCACTATTAAAATAAACGCTAAAAAGAAGACTATTTGTGAATGCTGATCGTGGACTCATTGGATACTATGAAAAATAATGTTTAATAAACAGAAATGAATCTGCCGGTGGGGGCGGAGCTACAAATGCGTGTCAGTTTACAAATACAAATCCGAGGGAATGGATTGTGAAAGTGTGCGCACGGATTATGAATTTGTGGGTACAGATTTAAAAAACCGAGGGTACGGTTTACAAAATCTGAGTGCACGGATTGGGAATTCGTGGGCACGGTTTGTTAATCCGTGGGTACAATTTGTTAAACCGAGGGAACAGTTTATGAATTTGTGAGTACGGTTTATAAACTGAGGGGACGGATTGCAAAACCGTCGTCACGGATTGATTTTTTTTCTCCTACAGGTGACGTGCGGGGCTCTCCGTAATATCCTCATCCCCTGCCTCGTTCCTCTTTTTGCCCCCAGAAATATGTCCCAACCACCGCCACATTTAGTTTAATCTTAATTTTTTTCTTTAATAGCTAACTCCCTCCTCTTTCAGTCTATGCTCCCTGCTCTGGCTCTATTCGTTCTTCTTCCTTGTGTTTTCTGATGGACGCTATTCGTTTCCATGTTTTTTCGCGCTGGTTTCACTGCAAACTGCGTGCAGCCAATGAGCATATGAAACGTCATCACGTAGCATTACAGCACAGTGTTCGTGGGAAATGTAGGAAGTGCTGCCAGGGGGATAAATGACCAAGAACAGAACCTCATGTCATGCATCACCAGCCAAACTGGCTAGTAAGTTTTAATTAACACCCGCCAAAATGAATTTTAACCCGCATTTGGCGGGTTGGCGGTTGTTATTTTAGAACCCTGGTTACAGTTAATCTTTTATTTAAGGCCAGTTCTCTGTAGTTTCAACACAATTCAGAAACAAAAGCTAAATGCTGAGGTCTGTATCTATGTTTGTATTGAATGTAGTCTACTTACTGTGCAGTTACTGCCGTTAATTTCAGATGGTTACGGTTATTGTTTTCAATAGTCAAAAGCCAATTTGGGCTATTAAATACCAAATAAACAACTTGTTTATGCACACTTTCCTTCTTTCTTATTTGTTGTTTAAAGATTAAAAAAAAAAAAAAAAAAAGCAAATCGGTATCGGCCATGAAAAATCATGATCGTGCATCCCTAATTACAATTTACTTAAAGACATTTGTAACTTTTTTTGCAATTGTCATTCTTTACTGTACAGGTCTGAGTGAACAAAATAATAATAATAATAATAATAATTTGGTCCATTAATGAACTGGATTACTGTGATCTCCGGTGACTGACTGAAATGAGACTGTTGTAAAGACTGTGATAACAAACAATGGACAGTGAATGCTATTGGTGGGCTTTTTAATTGACAGTTGAAACTACGAATCAGTACAGCTTTAGCGTCATCTGAAAGTAGTTCCGCCAAAGGATATAGAAGTGTGTTGCATCAGAAAGTTTAGTGCGGAGCTAATGAGTGTTCTCCAAAGTTTATTTCAAGTGTGTGCGTGCAGCTAGAAGTAAGTTCAAATGTTCTTATCTTTGTTATTAATACATTTGTGTATTGTTGCGGTTTAAGATAATCACAGACTTCACATATTAATGGTAATACTGTATGCGTGTGTACAAAGATTCAGCAATTGCCATTCCTTTGTGTGAATTAATGTGATTATGATAGTTTATGACAGCTGTTTATATGCTTATCAGACCCGTTATGTGGATTATATGCTTATTTGCATGCGTACCTATGAATGCCTCAAGATTAACGTTCTATCATTGCACCGTCATTTGTTTACATAAGACCGCCAGAATGGCGCTAATAATGTTACGGCCGCGGGTTCGAGTCCCGCTCAGAGCAGTCTGTACATAATGTTGATTTATTGTAATTATACATTGAATATAGTTAATCCTATTTAATGCCTTTTGTAACTATATAATATTGTTGTAAATTTTTATTGTTGTAATACTTATTATTGTGTACCTTTTATTTACCATTATTGTGTGTATACTTTCAGAACCACACATACCCACATATCTACAGTGGAGCATAAAAATTAAAGAAGAAACATCAGAGTCATTGCATTCTAACCGGATGTGCCATAGTGATTGCAAACCTTTACTAACAAGCCCCAAATAAATACCTCAAAACAGAGACCCTCGAGCAAGAACTGAACCCCAACTGTTCCTCAGCGCTGCAGGTGTGTGTGTGTGTGTGAGAGAGTGTGCGTGTATCTGTTCACGGTGTGTGTGTGTGTGTTAAATGCAGAGTATGGGACACTATATACTGTTCCTCAGCGCTGCAGGTGTGTGTTTGTGTGTGTGTGTGTGTGTATATGTGTTAAATGCACTAGACTTGGCCACACGTCACATCCTTTCCTTTTCCTGAAAGTGAACAGTAATCTTTAATCTGACTGTAACTGCTGTAGAGTATAATGATACTAACTCTAGTTTCTCCAGCTTGAATTGTGTGTTCATCAGTAGATCACTGAGGTGTTTCACTCCAGAGTCTCCTAGTAGTTTATTCACGCTCAGGATCAGTTCTCTCAGGTGTGATGGGTTTGATTTCAGAGCTGAAGTCAGGATGAGACACTGTTTCTCTGTAATACTGCATCCCCACAGACTGAAGAAAGAGAAACACAATAAATCAGACACGTTATGTTCATGTGTGAGTTAAATTAATATTGAGTAAACATCATACACTGCAATAAATAAAACATTGCCAAAAACCTTATTATATGACCATAAACAAATACAGAAGAAAAAAGATTAAAGTAGATTAAGATACAGCATCAACTACAGAACTATTTAAAAATAATATTAAAACTTAGTGTGTTCATGGTGTGTGTGTGTGGGTGTGTGTGTGTGTGTGTGTGTGTTCACGGTGTGTGTGTACACTGTGTGTGGGTGTGTGTGTGTGTGTGTGTTTTCAAGGTGTGTGTGTGTGTGTTCACGGTGTGTGTGTTCACGGTGTGTGTGTGTGTGTGTGTGTTAAATGCAGAGCACATATTCAGAGTATGGGACACTATATTTGGCCACACGTCACATTCTTTTCTTTCCTTTCCTTTTCCTGAAAGTAAACAGTAATCTTTAATCTGACTGTAACTGCTGTAGAGTATAATGATACTAACTGTAGTTTCTCCAGCTTGAATTGTGTGTTCATCAGTAGATCACTGAGGTGTTTCACTCCAGAGTCTCCTAGTAGTTCATTCCCGCTCAGGTCCAGTTCTCTCAGGTGTGATGGGTTTGATTTCAGAGCTGAAGTCAGGATGAGACACTGTTTCTCTGTCATACTGCAATCACACAGACTGAAGACAGAAAGAGAAAACACAATGAATCAGACACGTTATGTTCATGAAGTCACAGCAGAACAACCTTCATCTATTAAATAACAGCATCTTAATCTACATTGAGAGAAAGAGAGAACATAGAAGAAAACTATTTAATAAAGTCACAATTTCTTGATAAAACAAAAAACAGAGGAAGAGAGTCTGAACACATTTGGATATTTTTCCACAATTTGGTCTTCAAAACAGAAAAACAAATAAGTTGTTCATTTAATCAAATAATTGACACTTCTCATGATTTATGTATATTTGTGCTGATTCTTGATAGAAATACAATTAAGTTTTAATTCCTAACAACCTTGTGTGAAATGTGTTAACATCTTTCATATTTTTTTATTCCTGTCACATTATTCTTATTTCATCTTTTGTCTAAAACTGATCATATTGTCTAAAATAAAAGTCCTGACTGCTGTGTATTTGTGTTTAAACTGATTCTGGTCTGAACATCACTACAACGTAAATGCATTCGCTCGGCTCTGTCCAGTGACTTGATCAGCTTTGCTACACAGATTCAACTTTGCACATTTAAATAAAACTGTAGGTTTGTCTGTGTGTGTAGATGTGAAGTACAGTAATATTTCTCTGAAACAGGTCAGACTGAAGAAGCAATGCCTGCACAGAATAAAGCCCAGTCTGGACCGGTTCTGTTCAGTTGTGTTACACATTCATTAATCTGGTGTTTGATGACAGAGAGATGATATGAACCATCAATAAACACTATGAATATGTTCTGATACAGCAGCACAGAACTATTCTGTTGTGTCCCATTAATAAACACAATGAAAACAGTTCTGTCTCGCTGGATAAAAGAGAAATGTTTGTGTATTTTTGGTATTATTAACTGAAATGATTGGATATTGGGTTGTGTATTTGACCTGCTGTATGAGCAACAAGAAACACCCATTAAAACTTTCAAATGTTTAGATCACACAACAACTAACCTTACAAGTAAAATATACAGTACAGAATATAGACAGATTAACTATACAAAAAAATAATATATGAATATGTATTTATATATATATATATATATATATATATATATATATATATATATATATATATATATAGTCATCCAAAAATATTTTTAATGATATCCGGGTCGCGGTCGTTCGGGTCGTTTGATATAAATATGCCAATTAAACCTTTCTAAGTTATATAGTACTAGACACAGCTTTGATGTTAATGGCTAGTGTGCCTAGTCTTATAAATATCTCTGCCTTGTAAGTTGATCATAATCCACATCAGATCTCAAACAGAAGTTATTTCAAACACTCGCTGCTGTCTGAAAGTGAGTTCTGAGCTATTATTATTAATGTCTTTAACTTTATGAAATGATCCTCGGCACTGATGCTCTCCAGACGCAGAGAAACACCTCCTTCATTCACAACCTCCTCTAACCTAAACTCCTCTTGCCCCAGCAGTAACAGTGGAAACCAGACTGACCCTGCCTTTATGAAATTACACTGAAATATAGAAACATGCATACACATACACACATATACTTTTTTTTTAAATTAGACTTCAATACTCAATACAGCAGAAGTTAGAGACACTTTTAACTGAAGTCTATTCAAAAATTGTATGAATCTATTCTAAGAAGGTTGGAAGCTGTATTAAAGACAAACAATGTTAAACACATTAATAAAATACTGGCTATTTCTAATGTGTTCACATTATTTTCTCCACCCCTGTGCACTTAAAGGGATAGTTCACCCAAAAATGAAAATAACTCCATGATTTACTCACCTTCAAGACATCCTAGATGTATATGAATTTCTTCTTTCAGACAAATATAATCAGAGTTATATTAAACATGTCCTGACTCTTCCAAGCTTTATAACGTGAGGTCGGACTCAAATGAGAATTAAAATGGAGGACTGTAACATTACTAGTCATGTAACATGTGAAATGATGTAAGATACTCACATCAGTGTGTTGAGTGTACAGTGTTTATCCTGCAGTAGAGCAGAGATCTGATTCACTCCTGTGTCTCCATGTTCATGTCTAGAGAGATTCAGCTCTCTCAGGAGTAACGGGTTTTTACCCACAATTCCAGTCACATACTGACAGCCTTCATCTGCAGCAGGACCCAAAAACCTGCAGAAGAGAAGATGAAGCTGGAATCAACTCAATGTGCATTACATCACAAAGCATTTAAAGATTATCAAACATTGTTTGTAACGAAAAGCTCTAGTTCAAGTTTAAACAGTTGAACATTTAAATATACAAATATTTCAAAAAAGTCAAAAGTAAATTAATTAAAAAGAAACTCGTGGGACAAAAGCTCACTAGATCATGATTCTCAAGCATCTGAGGATCTTTCTGGCTTTTAAAAGCAGGAGATGAGGAAAGTTAGCAAAGAGATAACAAGCTTGTGACAGCTAAGCATTCATAGTGATATATTTAGTTGCCGGCTCTTCCTATTATTATGTAGCAGAATTCACCAAACACTGGATTACTGATCCACTAACAGAGAACATGATCAGGGTTCAGACCATCTCTGGATAGTTTTATTTAACTGATGTCTGTAATGATGCAACAGTAATTCTGCTCATTATGCAGGTTCAGACGTGTGTGTGTGTGTGTGTGTGTGTTATCACTGATCCTCTCCTGACAAACATCACATGTTTGTGGTCTGTGATCGATCTGCTGTAGTAGATCTACAGTGTTGTGAATCTGAGCTTGATGGAAATATATGTACAGTGCATTCAGTAGGGCTGTGTATTGCCAAGAATCTAGTTACGATACAGATCACGATACAGATCGTGATATATTTACAGATGTATCTAAATGCCTACATGCCATAATGGATAGTCATCGCATGTATCAGAATAAGGCTATCTATTTGCTCGCACACGAACAGGTCCGTTTCATCTCAGAGACGCATTCTGTCTTTGCGCTTGGCAAATTCCGCCGAGTAAATAGCAAATCCGTCATGGCACGAACACAACTGGCTCTTAAAGGGAATGGAAGATGACACTCTGATTGGTTTATTACATGTTACGCCCAAAAAACACCCATTACTCATTAAGAGAATAGAGACAACCAGTTTAGACCATGCGCCCGGGTGCGCAAACCATTTTTCCATCATTAAAATAGCAAAAGTGGATTTGGACACTCCCTTAGTGCACCTGTGCTGTGCACTTTACACTTTGGTTTAGATCGTCAAAATAGAGCCCATAATCTGCCTTGGGCCTTGGGCCTTGGTATTATAAAGAATAAGATCCTGAATATATTACAGTTGGTTTAATACCTTTATCTCAAATGGTGTCAGAGTTGAATTAATTTAAGTGGGTACAGTATATAAAATATTTGAAAAATATGGATTCAGTACTGTATATAAAACAATAAAGGCATACTCTGAAAAACTAAGCCTTGTGCATTATACTGAATAATGTTCTGTATATTTTACAGTTGGTTTAATCGAGTGCAGCATTAGTTCAGTCAGGCCACGGAGGCATAGGCTGTGACCAGTTGATGCGGTCAGCTGTCAAATCACTCCAAATCACTACCACTCTCCTATTAGACTCGGGACATATATATGTGGCACCACTGCTTGCTTATTATGCTCAACGGCACATAAACCCTACCTCCCTCCCCATTATAAGCATGAGCATATTACTGTGCACCTTCTGGTTGTCGTCTTCTTTGTTTCAGATCACTAAGGCTTTCAAAATCTTAGCTGGCATGCACCTCACTGCTGAGAGACGCTCATCCTCATAACCAGACTACAGGATAGACGTCCTACTGCCACATCCACATGATTATCACTGTTTGCTTTAAAGACATTACTAAAAGTCTTAATTATCATGTATTTCTAAACTCGTGGTTCTGGGGTGTTAATGTTAAAGCTCTTGTAGTTCAATTATTCTCGGAGCAAGAACCCCCATAAGGAACCATACCGCTAAAGATAAATTGTGTTTAATAAACTCAAGTAAACATGCCAAAGTGGTTCCTGTCTAAAAATACATTTATCAAATGCTGTTGTCATTTAATGGATTTATATTATTGCATACTTTAAAAGTTGTAAAGTTATTAGAAAACACACAAAATGGTAATTAAAAAAAAACAGAACTAATAATGGGGATTTTTTTCTGAACATTTAATTATTTCTGCATTATAATGTCCACGTAGTTAAATGGTGAAATTAATTTAAATGTTTTTTTTTTTTATTCCCTAGAAATTAAGTAAATGTTAACTATTGAGGCAACAAACTACTGAACACCAGTACATCCAGTGACTCAAAATGTCTGATTAACCTGTAACTTTTAACACAACTAAACTGTGCTGACATTTATCATCAAAACAACAGCAGCTGCAGCATTTCATCTTTCATGTTTGATCATTTTAAACAACAAATTGTGTACCTTGCTGAATTAGTGAAATAATATGTTATTCTATAATACACTATAATACACATACCATATTTTCTGGACTATAAGTCACACTTTTTTCATAGTTTGGCTGGTCCTGCGACTTATAGTCAGGTGTGACTTATTTATCAAAATTAATTTGACATGAACCGAGAGAAATGAACCAAGAGAAATGAACAAATAGAAAACATTACTGTCTCCAGTCGCGAGATGGCGCTCTATGCTGCACAGTTCTCCTGTAGTCTACACTGAGCAGCATAGAGCGCCCTCTCGCGGCTGGAGATGGTAATGTTTTCTCTTGTTTCTAAATAAATGCGACTTATAGTCCAGTGTGACTTATATATGTTTTTTCCTCATCATGACGTATTTTTGGACTGATGCGACTTATACTCAGGTGCGACTTATAGTCCCAAAAATACGGTACACACAAACACAGAAATTTTAAATATGTATTATTGATTGTGTATTATTTCATCATGTCTCACCTCAGTGTGTTGAGTTGACAGTTTGGATCCTGTAGTAAATCACTGAGCTGCTTCACTCCTGATTCTCCAGGATCATTTCCTGTGAGATCCAGCTCTATCAGGTGTGAAGGGTTTGATCTCAGAGCTGAAGACAGAGCTTTATAACCTTCTTCACTGATACTGCAGTCTGAAAGTCTATGAGAAAATCACAGATTGTCACACAAGTACATGTTCTATAATGAAGAAAATAAAATTATGTACTACAGGGATTTTGGCCTGAATGGACTCTTTTCACAGTAAATCTGGGTAAAACTATATACTGGTGAACTCAAACTACATCAAATGCTATTTTTATTTTTTGCAGTTTTATTTTTCCACAATTATAAACTACAGTTGCAATCAAAATACTGCAGTACTTTCGAAATACAAGCTTTTCTGAAGATCCAGGATAAAATCTAAATTGCATCTATAAGAGTTCAGTTTTAAAAGCCATATATTAAAAGTCATAATGTCAATATATAACCTTATATAATGTATTATTTTTGAGTTATAAGATTTGAATAACAGAGCTATGTCACAATTATTCAACCCTTATTTAACATTGCTGTTTTACTTGGCAGTCTAAAGCCTCCAGGTTTTCATCCAAAATATCTTAAATTGTGTTCCAAAGACGAACAAAGCTTCTACGGGTTTGGAACGACATTCATTTTGGAGTGGAGTATCTCTTATTTGCATGGTGTGGAATAAAAACACAATTATGTCTTAAGAAACTCTATTAAAACAGAATTAGCTTGAGCTTTTACACATACACAGAGTCAACCCATGCATGTGCTGAAGTCAACAGAGATCTCACAACGTTATGGAGAAGCTGTAGAGAATATACAACTGTATTACTTTAGAAAGTCTTTAAAGGCTGTAAGAAGATTTCCAAGACATTAAAAACTCTAAGCCTTATTCCTTATCTTAAAGTATGTCGTACCAGAAAACCTTTTTAGGGTGTTGAAGAAAAAACAATAAACCATATATGGTGACAACACCTCCCTTTATAAATCATGTGAATGTATTATGTCCTCACCGAAATCATGGAAAAAGAAAGTAGTACTGACTGAGAACCCATTCTGTGCTCTCACTAAACAGATCAGCGCTCCTTTTTTTTTTTTTTTTTTTTTTTAACGCTCTCGGTACAGCGCATGGTTTGCCTAATCATCCAGCATAGCCAGATCAGTCATGACACTATAGCCACATTTCAAATGACTTCCTGGCTGCATGCAAAAAATGGCTTCTTTTTATTTTTGTCTTGTTTTTTGATAAAACCATCAAGATGAATTTACCATATAAGCAAAATATATATTTAGTCTTGTTTTCTGGGGGGATAAAAAAAGACTAAATATCTTATCTAACTTGAACTATTAATTTATACATTTAGTATTTGCAATTAAATGACATGGGAAAGAGACAGCAGCACTTTCTTTTTGTAGTATTGCCATTCTAGCACTAGATTCTCTGCTTAAGCATGCTCAGAGTTGTGCTTATATTTGCACACATTACTATGTTAAAGTACAAGTTGGAAGATCCTTAACTTTGCATGAGACTGTTCTTATGCACTCATTACACACACATCTGTGTGTATGTACTGTTGATAAATGAGGGCCCTGTAATGTAGAGTTTATGCTGTAATTAAAGCCTGCAAATTTCCAAAATTTAAATTAACAAAACACTATTGATTGTCACAAAACTTACCTCAGTATCTCTAATTTGCAGTTTATATTCTTCAGTCCAGTGCAGAGTAGCTTCACTCCTGAATCCTGCAGATTATTATTGTTCATGTTCAGCTCTTTCAGATTGGTATCTGATCCAAGAACTGAAGCCAGAGCTGGACAGCTTTTGTCAGTTAAGCCACAATCATTTAGCCTAAAAGAGAAATAAATCAAATCACAAGGTTTTGATACATGAAATACATTTGTTAAATACAAACAATCTATTTATACTAATTTTTAGATTAACAGTAAATATACTGCATATATATTAGAATTGTATTGATTTAAATTTCCTACATAAAACAAACTAGCATGCTTGAATAAAACTTTTTTAATAACAGGTAGTAAATTAATAACAGGCTTATATCATTTATGGCAATGAGTTATATATTTAAAAGTGCTGCTCTATCTTGATGAGTTTATTTGTTGTTTGTAGTTAGAGTATTCTTATTTTTGTTACTTTTGTTTGAAAGTATATTTTTTCCATAAGCATAGCACATACCCAACTGTACCATAACCATGACCATAAAACTGTGATACAAACCGAACCATGAAAAAGTTGAACCGTTTCACCCCTAGTATCAGTGTAGATTGATGCAATTTTAAGATGAGAACAAAACATGACAAGATATATTAAATAACTTACAGAGCTCTTTTGCAGGTTTTTATGACCGCTGATAATCTAATGAGAAACTCGTCTGATTTCTTGAATTTCTGAAGCTCAAACTCCTCCAACTCCTCGTCTGATGTCAACAACACAAAGACCAAAGCAGACCACTGGGCAGGTGAAAGATCAGCAGATGAGAGACTTCCTTTGCTAAGGTGGGTCTGAATGTCTTTCACCAGAGTTTGGTCGTTCAATTCATTCAGACAGTAGAACAGATTGATGGATCTCTCTGGAGACAGATTAGACTCTAATTTCTGCTTGATGTACTGAACTATTTCCTTTTTACTCTGCTCATTTCTATTTTCCAGTGTCAACAGACCCTGTAAGAGTCTCTGATTGGATTGGAGTGACAAACCAAGGAGGAATCGAAGAAAAAGATCCAGGTGTCCATTATCACTCTCTAGTGCCTTGTCCACTGCAGTCTTGAGCAAATCAATAATGTTTTTTTTGGATTTTCCAAGAAGGATCTGAAGGAAATTTGTGTTTTTCTGTTCTGTAGAGTCTTGATCAAACACATATTTCTTGTTGATGTCTAGAAACAGATGTGCATAAAGGGCTGCAATAAACTCTTGAATGCTCAAGTGAACGAAGCAGTACATGGTACCAAGAGTGATCCCTGTTTCCTCCTTAAAGATCTGGGTACACATGCCTGAGTACACTGATGCCTTATAGACGTCAATACCACAGGCTTCCAGATCGGTGTCATAGAAGATCACATTGTTTCTTTCCAGCTGATCAAATGCCAGTTTCGCCAGTGAAAAGATGGCATCTTTATCCCAGGAAACATCTGGTGTATGTTCTCCATCATACTTTCGTCTGCTCTGCTGGATCTGAAATCTGAGGAAGTGTGTGTACATTTGTGTCAGAGTCTTAGGAGTGTCTTCAGTATTTGACTTCTGCAGTGTTTTGGAGGCATCATCAGCCTGATTGTTTTTCACAACATTATTTCTTTTCTCCTCTAAAATGTTCTGGAGAACAGTGGCTGAAATCCAGCAGAAGACAGGGATGTGGCACATGATAAAGTGACTCTTTGATTGTTTAACATGATCAATGATTTCTTTGGCCTGATTCTCATCCCTGAATCTTTTTCTGAAGTACTCCTCCTTTTGTGCATCATTGAATCCTCGTATCTCTGTCAGCCGGTCGATACAGTCAGGAGGAATCTTACTGGCAGCTGCTGGTCTGCTGGTGATCCAGATGAGAGCAGAAGGAAGCAGATTTCCCTTGATGAGGTTCGTCAGGAGAACATCCAGAGAGACTGGTGATGAAACATCAGACCACGTCTCATTATCCTTAAAGTTTACAGGAAGTCGACATTCATCCAATCCATCAAGAATGAACAAGACTTTGAAATGATTTCTTCTCGTAAGGTTCAGTCCTTTTGTCTCTGGGAAAAACTGAGTTATAAGGTCCATCAAACTTAGTTTGTCTTGCTCCTTTAAGTTCATCTCTCTGAATGGAAGAGGAAACATGAAGCTGATATCTTGATTTTCTTTTCCTTCGGCCCAATCCAGAACAAACTTCTGCACAGAGACTGATTTTCCGATGCCAGCAACTCCTTTTGTCAGTACAGTTCTGATCTGCTTGTCTTGTTCAGGTGCTTCAAACAAATGTTTGCACTCAACCTGTATCTCCTGTGATTCATGACGTCTGGAAGCAACTTCAATCTGTCTCACCTCATGTTCAGTATTGACCTGTTCACTACAACCCTGACTGATATAGAGATCTGTGTAGATGTTCTTCAGAAGTGTAGAGTCTCCTTGCTTTGCAATTCCTTCAGACACACATTGATACTTCTTCTTTAGGCTACACTTTAGCTGATGAATGAAGACCAGCTCGTCTAAACAGAAACAAAAATATATTTAATTAATATTTAATAATATTCAGATATTATTTAATCTTATTTTCTCTCTACATTTATAAGTGACAATCTGACAGATGATTACGAGTCTCTTACTTTCTATAGTATCAGCAGCTTCATCTTGCTTCATCTCTCTCAGGAAGTAGAGCGTGAGATCAAGAGCTGCTTCTTTCATACTGCATCTGTTCTCATTAAAGTCCTTCACAAAGTATTGCATGTCCTCTTTTTGTAATATTTTCTTAAACTTTTCCAGTTCTTTCTTCAGAAATGTCATTATTTTGCTCTCAAGATCCTACAAAGAAAGACAAGAATGAATGAGAGAAAATAACCCTATATTTGGTTAAAAAGTATTTATTCAGTAATTAAACATATTCATCAAAAATTAAGTCGCGACAATCATTACTTTGTTTTAAATATTAATAAAAATAGGCTTTTGTTCTTATTTTATAGGTTCTCAAAAAGAAAAAGTAGAAATAAAAGTTCTGTCAAACTATTATTCAATAACAATATTTCAATCAATATTTTTTTATTATAATTATTAAATATTCTTGAAAATGTGTTTTATTACCTGGAAGATCTGCAGGAGACTGTCTGTAAAATTATTGTGGTTCCTGTGAGACTGTAAATCTGGATCTAATGTTTCACACTGAAGCCTGATAGTAAATAAAATAAATCAAATACTGCATTTTTAGGAAAAAAATAGATATATGACCAAAGTATATTTTAAAGATTTTAGCAAAGAGCAAAACAATAAATAAGTGATAAATTTATTGACTACAAGTAGTTTTATGATAATTATTCACTGACACACTTTCTGACACAGTCTATGTTTAAAGAAAAATCAGAAACAGATCAAATACCGTCTGGTTCGTGATGTTGTTTCTTCACTGAATCTCGGTGGTTCTTCCTTTGACCAGTCACTCTTCACAGACACAGAGCTGGACACATGTGAGTCTGATCTTACACTAATGACACAAAGAACAAAACACTTTACTACAGGAGCTCCTTCAGTCTCAGTTAAAGAGCTTCACTGTTGAGGATGGTAATGAAGCACAGTATAGACATGCATTTGTTCATCTATGACTATGGATAGATGGAAAGACATATTCATGTTTGGCTGCATGATCTATTTTTCATGGTTAATTTATACCTCCTTGTGTCTGCTTGTGTGATTGTGTTACTGGAAAGAAGCTCCAGACTGAGTTCAATGAAGAGGAAATCAGTGGTTTATTGTTTTATTTCATTCATTTCTATCACAAGCTTCTTAGTGGAGAAATAAGCCAACACAACATTATAATGTCAAAGATAATCAATACCTTTTGATAGGTGTTTTTTTCTCACTGAAGGTTGGAATGTCACCATGCTTTGACTGGTCACTCTTCACAGACACATGTGAGCCTGATCTTACACTAATGACACAAAGAGAGAAGAGAAACTTTTCTACATGAATAAAAAGCATCATATGACCATTTAAATTAAGAGTCATTTTTAATGTCTAAAAAATTTAGGACCTAAAAACCAAAATCACTAATGTGAAGTAATTTACGAAGTACATATCCAGTGCTGAAGAGTGGTTGTAAAATTATAATTTCTCAGATATTTATCATCTAAGGCTAATTTTTAAATATTTTATGTATTTATTTATTTTTTAATTAAGAAGTTCTGAAGCTCTGAAGTTCTGCAAATCATTTGTAAATATAAAACAAAGTTTGTTAAGGTTTAGTTTTCTCCAGTAAACCTCTGAAAGTGCAGCAGTGTTTAAAATGATTGTCTGAAAACAGACTCAGTCTTACCTCTGTTTCTGTGAGAGACTCATCTTTCCTCTCTTCTCTGACAGACTGCAGCTAAACTGTCATTGATCAGCATTAGCTTGAGACAACAATCTGCTGTTCAGTGTGACATGGAGATGAAGAGGTTAATGAGATCAAGAAATATGTTCAGTTAGCAGCAGCAGCAACAAAAACACTATAAAATAAAGTGAGTTACACACAAATGCACTGTCATGTAGAATAACCAGATGGTCTTAATGAGAAATGGCTGGTTTAAAAACACTTTCGATTTCGCGTCACAAGAACAACAGCATAAAACAGAAGCGGAAACACGGAGACACCTTCAGAAATACATTCGTTTTCAATAACCCTTTTCTGAAAACTTACTTGCAGTCTTGTCCACTAAGAAGAGAATTTATACGCATTTGAAACACTCATTTTTCTGTGCTTTAAGCTTGAAAATGCTAAATGTTTTCTAGGACATGGCATCAAATCCACCGAGCAACACTTTCTCCTTCTATCCGCGTGTTTTCTGCAGTTACTTTCGGTTTCTTCTTCTTCTTCAGTGAATTTTATTGGCAGTTTGCAATCTTTGTGCATTACCGCCATCTACTGGATTGAGGTGTGATCACATTGGGAAGTCATAAATAAATGAATATATATATAAAAAAAGAAGGATATCAGAGCCCAAGCTTCAGCTAGCGCTGCTCTTCCAGCTTCAACTTCAGCTCAAACCCCCGGAAAATATTTAAAAAATAAATAAATAGATAATAATAATAATAATAATAATAATAATAATAAAAACTATTGGGCTAAAGTCTTCTTGCTAATTGTGTTTCTTTTATAAACTCTATCACTGCTTTGGTTGTAGACTGTGTTCCAGGTAGACTCAA
Source organism: Carassius gibelio (assembly GCF_023724105.1). Lineage (NCBI taxonomy): Eukaryota > Metazoa > Chordata > Actinopteri > Cypriniformes > Cyprinidae > Carassius > Carassius gibelio. The sequence goes on along the minus strand of NC_068417.1, from coordinate 5,133,747 downwards.
CAGGTTGCTCAAAGTAATAGAGTTATTTGTTACCCTCTTAAATATTTCTCTTTTTTCAGAGTACTGGAACCCAAGTGAACTGTAATAATAGCTTCTGTTGAGTTATCCTGAAAATCATCTGATGAACTTCATCTAAAAGATCCTGTCTGCATACAGATTTCCCAGTCTGAATGCTAGTTAGGGAGGACATACAGTCTGAGCAAATAACAGATTTTTATGGCTTCACTTCTTCTACCCACTGTAGTGCCATTATGATGGCCATCATCTCTGCAGAGAAGATTGAGAGGTGGTTTGAGGTTCTTTTTTGTATTATAACTTCATATTCAGGAATGTATACCGCCACACCTGTTTTTCCTGCTGGTTCTTTGGATGCATCTGTAAATATTTGTAATGTGTCATCATACATTACTTCTATGTATTGCTGTACACTTTGATACAATCCCGTCTTAATTATATTTTTAGCTTCTAAATTAACTACACGATAGCAAAAAACCAAGGTGGAATTGTGCTCAATTTAACATTTTTGCTACAAGGTATAGTACTGATTCCCATGTCAGCTGCCTCTTTATTGCTGTTCCATCCAAAACTACTGTTCACAATGCGACCAAATTCCCAGCATTCTTCTAACACCAGTTTTGTAAGATGTGTATTTTCATGCCCTTGTAAGTTTACCCAATATGCAAGAGAAAGTTTTCACCTCCTAAGATTTAAAGGCATCTCCCCTACTTCTACTTGCGGCGCTGGGATAGGTGATGTTCGGAAGGCTCCACTACACAGCCGGAGAGCTTTGGCCTGCACCCTGTCCAGTTCAGCTAATGTAGTTTTTGCTGCTGTTTTATATACTGTACTTCCATAGTCAAACACTGATCGGATTAATGCAATATAAATTATTTTCAAAGAAGAGCCTGACGCCCCCCAGTTATTCCCTGAAAGACACTTTAAAATATTGATTGCTTTCTTACATTTGTCTACCATTTTCTAAACATGATTTTTAAAAGTAAGTTTACTATCAAACCACACACCAAGATATCTTAAGTCATTAACCTGTTTGAGAGATTGTCCATATATCTTAAGATCTATTGTGGATTTTACCCTTTTCTTAGAAAAACAGATGAATTGCGTTTTTTCCACTGAAACCCCCAGTCAAATGACCATTTTCCAACCTGACTAATTGCTGTTTGCATCCTTTGCTGTAAATTGTCAATATTACGGCCCCTTACCCACAATGCTCCATCATCTGCATATAATGCCCTGTTTATTCTTTGGTTCACTCCATCAAACACATCATTAATCATTATAATAAACAGAATTGGACTGCATACACTACCTTGTGGGGTGCCATTTTCTATTGTGTACGTGTTTGATGACTCAGACCCTATCCTGACCTCTATAGTTTTACCTTTAAAAAATCTTTGATCCAGTTGAACATTTTACCTCCTATTTCCATTTTATTCAACTTAATTAAAAGTCCTTCTTTCCACAGCATATCATAAGCCTTCTCTATATCAAAAAAGGTTGCCAAAACAGATTCTTTGTTAACTTGTGCTTTACGTATCTCATTCTCCAGGCAGACTACAGGATCCATAGTTGTTCTTCCATTACGAAATCCACTCTGATATGGTGTGATCAGCCCTCTGCTTTCTAATTTGTACACTAACCTTTTAGTAATCATCCTCTCCATGAGTTTACAAAGGTTAGACGTTAAAGCTATTGGTCTGTAACTTTTGACATTCATTTGATCCTTTCCTGGTTTCCCTATAGGGACTATTACTGAGTGTTTCCACCCAGTAGGCAGTTTTCCTCGTTCCCAAATTTTGTTATATAAAACCAGTATCAAATTTTTTGCCTCATCAGATATTTCTTCAATCATTTTATAGCATATCCCATCTCTCCCTGGTGAGGTATTTTTAACACCTATCAATGCTCTTTTTAGTTCAAACAGTGTGAAATCTGCATCTAGTGAACTCTCCCCCGCCATTTTCATCCCCAGCATATCTTTATTTTCTTCAATGATCCTCTTTCTTATATCTAGCTCTTCACCGGAGAGATTCTGTGAACTATGTATGCTTACAAAGGATTTTGCAAGCATCTCAGCTTTTTCTCTACTGGTTACTGCCTCATACTGGTAGTGAAAAGTCCCTTCTTATGCCACCCATCTTTCTGATCATTCCCCATATGTCATTAATTTTAATTCCTGTCCCAATATTACTACACAAATCTCTCCAATATTTCCTTTTAGCTTCTCTTATGATTCTTTTGGCTTTAGCCTGTGCTCTTTTATACTCCAATAAATTAAAAAATGAATGATTAGATTTAACAATTTTAAAGGCTTTATTCCTGTTTTTAACAGCCTCTCTACATTCATCAGACCACCATGGTACCATTTGCTTCTTCTTTGCTCCAGATGTTTTACCTATTGTTTCCTCTGCTGACTCATATATTATGTTAATAATCATATTATTCAACTCCCCAATGTCGTCACTCAAATTTGGCATGACTTCAATTAATTTGCTGCTTGTTTTAAAATTATACAGCCCCCAATTGGCCCTTTTCATTCTCCACCTTGAAATCCAATTTTCCTCAAAACTAATGTTTTGACTCCTTATTTTAATCCAGATAGGATAATGATCACTGCCCATTGCATTATCACTGTTCACATCCCATATGCAAGTACCTGCTAGTTGTTGCGACACAAAAGTAAGATCAATTGCAGATTCTACACCATGAGCTACATCATACCTAGTACTTCTTCCATCATTTAGACACACTAACTGATTATCATCCATAAACTCCTCAATGATATACCCATCTCTATCTGTTTTATCACATCCCCACAGGGTATTATATGCATTAAAATCTCCACATACTATAACTTTGGAGTTTTCCACATCACATACACTCTCCAACATGTCCCTAGTTATTTTTTGACAAGGATTATAAAAGTTTATCATTCTAATTTTTGTTTTATTGGCCCATGCTCAATTATAATGATCTCAAGCTCTTCACTACTGTTGATAGCTCTATAATTAACACCATGTTGGATAACGGTGACTACTCCACCACCCATAGTAAGGGTTTTATCCTTACGCACTGCTGTATAACCATACAATGTAAATTCAAGTGAGGGTTTTAGCCAAGATTCCTGAATGCAAATAATGTTAGGTTTAACAGATTGCTCCTGAATATGCTGCTTTAGTTCTTGTCCATTTGCAATTAGACTCCTCGCATTCCACTGTAAAATGGTAAACATTATTAATCTCCACCACCACATGTTGATTGTGTATCTGATATCCCCGTTATAAGTGTTGCATTAATGATCTTCCATTTCCAAGTTTGTTTCTGCCGCTTTTGCTATTATCTTAGTTCTCTCTGTTTTCGGCTACATGCTTGAGCAGAACAGTTGATGATTTCTACCATAAACGCTACAAACTTTCTCTTTTCCACTATAAGTGTATCCTTGGTAACATTGCAGCATTTATTTATGCTTTGAACTGGGGGTTGAGTCACAAGTGCTGGTCTACTATTGCTGTCATTAGATTTTACCTTTCTAATTGCCTCAACGTATGTAAGCTTTTCTTTTAGCTTCACGTTCTGAATTTGAACCGCTTTTTTATGTGCATCACATCCTTTGTAGGCAGCACTATGCTCTCCTCCACAATTACAACATTTGATTTTAACTCCACTCTCACATTTCCCGTATTCATGTTCCTCTCCACATTTGGCACAACGGAGTTTACTTTTACAGGCTGCTGCAATGTGCCCAAAACGCTGGCATTTAAAGCATCTCATTGGGGGAGGGATATATGGCCTTACTATATAGCTGACATACCCAATTCTAATTCTTTCAGGGATTTTGTCTTCCTCTAGCGTCAACAATACAGACAGGCTAGGCCCTTTAACACCATCTCTTGTGAAAGGTAATCGTTTAACCCTCGTTACTCGCACTCCTCTGACATTAACCCTAATTTCTTCTTCAGTTATCTCAGTTGACACTCCAGATATTACACCCATAACCTTCCCTCTATCTTCCCAAACTTGTGGCCTAACCTCTTTCCCAAGCAATGACTTACATTTCATTAATCCATGCTGCTGTACTATATCTCTACATATAACCAGTAGATTCCCATCTCGTAAAGTTTTAACAAACCGCACGTCACCTACCAGCTTGTGAATAGCATCACTAACCTTCAAAGGATTTGATGTACAAGGAGATTGAAATCGCAGAATAACTTTAATTTCTGAACTTTGTTGTTCCTCTCCCTTATTTCCATCAGATTCTCTCTGCTTTCTTTTCATTTTTTCCTGATTCACTATCCTCCATTCATCGTTGTTTGAATTTCCCTCGTTACCCGTGTCTACCTCAATCTCATTTCCTTCATCCATGTCACTTCCTGCACCTCCCGGATCACACCTCATTCCTCCAAACTCAGCCATTCTGCCTCGGTCTACTTTCGTTTTCTTCTTCTTCGTGGGTTTTACTGGAGGGTCTCGAGCGAGCTGAACAGTTACTGCCAACTGCTGTACTGGAGCCTGGATATTACACCTAATACATTTAAACACTGCATTATTATTTTCACTCTTCCTGGACTGTTATCTATCATGTTTATTGGAAATGTCCCACATGCAGAGATTTGTATTCATTTGTTACTTTCAATTATTTCTATTCATATAAGGTGCAGTATTAATACTTGTTCTTCAGTTTCTGCTTCTTTATGTTTATAGGCTCAATGTCCAACTGGTTTTTGATTCCATCATTACTTTGTCCAGTTGAGGGTTGCCAATCATTGTGTATAAAGGAGAATCATCCCACATTAAAGACAATAAAGTAATGTTCTGTATTAAAAAAGAAAGAAAAGAAAAGAAAAAAACAATAGGAACACACAAATTCAGAAATATGTGAGAAGCAAATAACATGGTTTAAGTGTTGTTGAGAGATTTGTGATGACTGTGAGTGTTATCGTCTCATGTTTAACTTTGTCTTTTTGGTTCCTTCAAGATTCAAACCAACAATGTTGTCAGAGTTAAGTTCACAGACAGCCAGTGTTGGGTGTAACGCGTTACAAAGTAACGCGTTACTGTAATAATATTACTTTTTTCAGTAACTAGTAGTGTAAGGCATTACTCGTCTGAAAATGGTAATATTATTACAGTTTTCCCAAGCTAGTTACTTGCGTTACATTTGCCAGTAGCACCTTCATCACACACACAAGGCACACAACACAGAGAACAGAAGGGAAGGGAAGGAGGGCGTGAATGGAACAGTGATTGGTCTGGGTTTGGCACGAGGTATCATTTACCATCACTGATTGGTCGACAGCCGGCAGCAGAGCGGCACGCTCAGACAGATGGGGAAAAATGGAAGCGTCAACAATGGCAAGCTCTTTTTCAGAGGAAGGTTCCCAGCAACAGAAAGCTAGTTTCGACGGGTGGAGATTCAGTAATTATTTTGTAGGAGTGCTCCGATCACGATCGGCCGCTCGTTAATGCGCATCTCAGTAAAGCCGGTTCTCTAATCAGCGGTTTATTCCATCAGGTGCGTGAACCATATGTTCATACAACCGTGCCAATAAACGCTGAAAATGAACGTGGATTTGCGCATCTTCTCAGTTAATAACGGCTCTGTGTAGTAACAGCTGCTCTATGTGAAATCACGCACCTGATGGAATTAACCGCTGATTAGAGAACAGGTGTACTGATGAGCAGTAATATAAGTGAGTTGTGTAAACAGTGATTTATGTGACTTCAATTATTTCTTATTAAACTGAAATCGAAAAGTAAAAAGTATTTTTTGGAAAAACCACATCCTAGTGTTAGTCTTCATATGCTGCTGAATAGTGTTAACACGGATATAGAAAAATAAGGAGTGCAAGAGATTGATTCCTAATGTCAGTTTATTTTTAATTAATACTATAGTAGTTCGGTTCCCTTTACATCTTTAACTACCCGTTAATTTATCAATTGAATGGGTAACCTATCCTCATTAATAGAGCAAACATTTGCCCCCCCTGAGAGAATTGGCAGGAGCCGCCACTGATAAAGACCCTAAAGAACACTCCTCCTTTGTATGTTCTCCCTCCATCTGATGCATCTCAGGCAATCATAGAGTAATTAAGAAAAAAAGATGTAACTAGTAATATAACTAGTAATATAACTAGTTACTTTCTCCAGGGAGTAATAAAGTAAAGTAAGGCATTACTATTTTTGAGAGTAATATGTAATATGTAATATATTACTTTTTTGAGTAACTAGCCCCAACACTGCAGACAGCAGTGTGTGTTTTCTAGTGAACTTTTAAATTCTGCAGCAGTGAAAAACTCTTTCCACATAAAGAACATGAATGTTGTTTCTGCTTTGAATAAACTTTAGGTGATTCTTCAGGTCTGTTTACAGAAAAGTGTACGTCACACATCCTTTCAATTATAATAATATAACATTGTCTCCTTCTCAGATGAGTAGTTAACATCTTCAGTATTACAGAAGTGTATCGTGTTTGAGCTGATGTTTTATTTTATGGCAAGAAACCTCGCAGAATGCAGAAATTCAGAAACTGTCCCAAACACCCTTAATTCACCCCATCATTACACGCTTTTAATAAAATATCTAGAAACAGATTTGTTCACTAGGGCCTGTCTTAGATTTCTTATTGTTGTATTTTTGTTTTAACATACACTGGGTAATGTACATTATTTTACTTCTCTTATCTCTTTGATGTTTTAGTTATTTTCTGTAAATTAAATATACACACAAAATATAAAATATACACACAACTTTTATTCTTACTAAATACTGTGTGTAAACTGTACAGTTGTATTATGATATAAGAAAGATAATTGATGTGAAGAGAACAGGGTGTAAATGTAAATGTGGTGACAATATTGATGGAGCGAGTTGATGTAGGTTAAGTGAAAATATGCTCAGAAAATAATATTAATGGAGATAAACAGAGCAAACGTGGGAATGTTTTTTCCTTGTTTGTCTCCATTCATCAAATATATACTATATATATTTCATATATATGTGTGTGTGTAAAATTGTATATATTTGACATATTTTAATTTTTCCATGTTATTAACAGATGAAGGTGTGGAAAAAGGAGGCTGTCCAGTTCCTACTACAGTGCGGCTTCATAAAAGGAAAGGTGTGTCGATGTACTGTGTGTAAACCCATACATTTTAACTGACATTACTTGATGTGAGGCTTCATGAAGGATGTATTTCCATTTGTAAGATGTTTATTATGTTTGGGCAATGTCCAGATGTATTTGTTTATTTAACAGTAGAGGTGAACAATTATCTGAAATTTCATCGAAATCACAGTATAGACTTCAATTCACAAGGTGCAAAATATGTGACAAAATAACACTTTAAATTAAATATTGTGGTGCTTCAAAGATGATCTGGTCTACAAATCATATTCTACAGCTTTAAAGGATAGTGGGCCTAAAAAAGAAAATTCTGTCATTAATTACTCCCCCTTGTGTGATTCCATGACCTCAGTTCATCTTCAGAACACAGTTTAAGATATTTTAGATTTAGTCCGAGAGCTCTCAGTCCCTCCATTGAAGCTGTGTGTACGGTCTACTGTCCATGTCCAGAAAGGTAAGAAAAACATCATCAAAGTAGTCCATGTGACATCAGAGGGTCAGTTAGAATATTCTGAAGCATCGAAAATACATTTTGGTCCAAAAATAGCAAAAACTATGACTTTATTCAGCATTGTCTTCTCTTCCGGGTCTGTTGTGAGAGAGAGTTCAAAACAAAGCAGTTTGTGATATCCGGTTCGTGAACGAATCATTCGATGTAACCGGATCTTTTTGAACCAGTTCACCAAATCAAACTGAATCGTTTTAAACGGTTCACGTCTCTAATACGCATTAATCCACAGATGACTTAAGCTGTTCACTTGTTTAATGTGGCTGACACTCTCTCTGAGTTCAAACAAACCAATATCCCGGAGTAATTCATTTACTCAAACAGTACACTGACCGAACTGCTGTGAAGAGAGAACTGAAGATGAACACTAAGTGTTTTACCTCATTATCTATGTTTTTCATAAAATATTATGTAATAATGATATTTTTATGCTGTGCGTGCCTAGACGATCTGAAACGTTTCTCACAGATTAAATTTGATGTCAAATCAAACCCAAATCTAAAATAGCAATATCATTTACGTAAGTTCATTGTTTCTTGCATGTCTGTCTTGTGACCAAATTTTGTGATTGCATTAAGCATTCATTTAAAAAGTTTTAATAATGTTGATGTGTCTGTATATTGGATTTGTGTGATTTTTACACACACACACACACACACACACACACACACACACACACACACACACGTGTTAGGTGTGTTAAAATACTTTAACTGACAATAAAGATCATTCTGAAGTCATACTGCACTGAGCACTATTGACATTTTTATGGTCTCTGAATAAATGTTTTAAATATATTTTTTTATTGCTTTTTGATTTGGTTCATGAAAATATTTGTATGAAAACTGTCAGCACAAATGACACAAATGTAATTGTGACTCACCAGAGACAGTAAGATTGAATCTGTATGTGGTCAATCTTCTCCCTCTGATGGTCACTTGATAAAGTCCAGAGTCTGTGTTTCTGGTGTTTGTGATGATCAGATCCAGTCTGATGATCCAGCTTCAGTCTGTCTCTGAATCTCACATCAAGAACATCACATGTGGAGAATCTTCCAGTGTCTTTATCAGTTTCAGCTATACGAGTCTCTGAGTGTCCACATGTCCAGAATACCTCATCATTTGTCTGTAGTTCAGTGTTAGTCTGTAGAGAGACTGAATCTCCCTCCATCACAGACACTGACTTCACTTCATCTGAATCAGAAACACACCTGAAGAACAAACACAAACAGAGTTTTAATCATCAGTAGGGGTCTAAACATTTCATCCATTGTTATTAAAGACACAGCACTATCTGATCACTTCTGTATTTTCTTTGATATATTGATCTCTGCTAGCACTGAATCTAGATCTGTCTCTGTCAGAAGGAGATGCATTAACGAGAACACAAGTGAACTATTTATGGAGGATATATCTTTAACACCAAGCATTTCTGCAGACTCTGTTGATCTTCTCCTTGATTCCTTCAACTCAAAAGTTAAGAATGTTATTGATGATATTGCTCCAATAATAGTCAGTAAGAAAACAAACAGACAGAAATCAGTTTGGAGAAGATCAACAGCAGTTCAGACGATGAAAAGACAATGCAGAAAAGAGGAAACTTGAAATTCACGATAGCATCTATAAAGACAGCCTTCATGCTTTTAATGTGAAACTAGCCACAGCTAGACAGAATTTCTTCTCAAACCTTATAAACAGTAACTTAAACAACACTCGTACTCTTTTTGTCACTGTTGAGAGACTGATAAACCCCTCAAGTTAGATTCCAGTGAAATATTAAGTTATACGTGGTAAGTTATGAACAAAACACGTTTAACTTTTGTTGTTGTTTTCACCACTAGCAATGGAGTCATTGTTACACCGCACACTTTATTAATGTCAGGACTGTCATTTTGGTCTGGTTTATTCCTGGTTATGTCAGTATTCCTGACACTGGTGTATATTGTTATTGTGTGAACGTGTGTGTGCTCTCGTCTGTGTGTTGAAACTACACTGGGCTTCCTTGCTACATCAGTTTGTAGAGGCTTTTGTCAATCGAGTAGCAGTTATTGTAGACAGCTTTGAAATTCGCATTAAATCTCAAAGCTAGAGCACAGACATTTCCCCACTACAAACACCAGCACATCCTACAGTATCTCTTTGGCATTACACCACAAGGATCTCTCTCTTTCATGTGGGGAGGTCATGTCAGTGACAAACATGTGGCTGAGAATAATGGCCTTCTTAATAAACTATTACCTGGAGACTTGGTGTTGGCAGATGGTGGATGTGACAGAGACAGTGTTGGACTCGTGTGTGCAGAAGTGAAAATACCTGCATTCACCAGAGGACGCAGCTGGATGCAGAAGATGTGGAGGAAACACGGCAGATAGATCACCTCAGGGTTCATGTGAAGAGGGGGATATACACGTGTATGTGTGTGCATTTATATACATATACAGAAATGGACGTTAAATAAACTACTGTTATTTTGGATGCTATTAATTGTTTTCACAGCCTTACATTAAATGTTGCCTATGCATGAACAGCTTTATCATTGTTATGCATATTGCATACCACCTGTTACAACAATAAATGGCAAAATTGATCAATTCTGTATCTCATTATTTGTGCATCACATTGAGGTAAATGTGTACAGTTTACAGTAAGGTATATAAAACCAGTAAAGGGGCAGTGTAACACATAAAAGGTAATTAGATAAACAACTATCAAGACCACAGCTAAGACGATAAGAAAAATATTAAATAGAAAAACAATTATTTAATTTATACATTTAGTGCACTTGTAGTGCTAATACAACAGGAGTAACTTGTAACAACAGTGTAACCTTCAAGTATCAAGAACATAGATAATGCAATAAGTGAAGAAAAAAACGGTAAATGGAAAGACAATTATTAAAACTAATTAATTCAAGACCTTTGAGTGAACAACCATTATCTGCTCATTGACACAGAAAATCTGAAGATCCTGCACTCATCCATATTTGTAAATTGCAGGTGGACCTCGAGAGATTTCAAATTTTTTAATTGCTCAGATGTGTAACATTACGCACTGACACTACAAACAAGGAAAGAAAATACATCGATGAAGATTACGAGCGTTAGTTCATTAAGATCATCAGACCACCCTTTACTGTAAAACCTGACAAGTGACTTAACTCAAACCGTTTGAGTCAACAGATATCATTAAACCTGACAAATTAGAAACTGCATCTCAGTATGACACAGCAGTTTCTCTGCATCTGACCACAAAGCACTCCAGTGTGTGGAGAAAACTAAAACACCTCCACCCTGGTCAAAAAGACACAGCAGCACCTTTACTTCTTACGGAGCCTTAAACTGCTCAATGGATCACTGACACCCAGTTAACTTCCATCGAGAACATTTATCAGAAGCGCTGTCTGGGCAGGGCAAGAAACATGATCAAGGATACCTCTCATCTTCACTATGAACTCTTCATCCTCCTTCCATCCGGCAGGAGTTACAGGAGCCTACGCTCTCGCACTAGTAGACTCAGGAAGAGCTTCTTCCCCGAGACTGTGACACTTCTGAACTCCACAACACCAATCTAACCTGCTCCTGCTCTTTTACTGCACTCCTCACAGTACTTCTGTACAGAGCACAGTAAACTATTTCTATAAAAATATCATTGCATTACTGTTATTTTGCATAGAATACATTGTTTAACAATACGTTTGAACACTCAATCCAACTGTATTTATTACCACAGCTCTCACGTTGCTGCTGTTCATTATGTGTATATAATCCCTACATTGCTCTGTTCATAATGTGTATATAATCCTACACAATATATATAATATATATAATATAATTCCACAGTTACTTTGACAATGCAGTCTCTTCATTACCATAATAAAATACATAAAATATATAGTAAAATCTGTGCCATTAAGTGTTATCACTGTACCAATGTTGGTTTCAGTTTCGTTTTGTCTTAAATTAATTTGTTTTGGCTTGTCGTCTGTATTGCTATAGCTTCTTATATTCTTAATTCTTGTTCTTTTCTAAATACTGTTAATTAAAATTATCTGTTGTGGAGTGAGGGAACTAAAATAGTCTAGCTATGTAAACTGTAATCCGGTACTGATTCCAAATTACATGACAATAATTATAGTTAGTAACATAATCCATTACATTACACATTTTAGATAATCTAATCAGACTACTTTAGATTACTTTTGACCTAACTTGATTTAAATAGGATGATATTCTACCATATTGACATAAAAAATATAAAGAGTAATATATACATATATATATATATATATATATATATATATATATATATATATATATATATATATATATATATATATATAATTTCACAAAGCTTGTCAGAACATTCTGTTTTTGCTTCACATTGGGTTATTATTAAATCAAATTATGTGTATGATTATTATTATATAACTAAATGATATGAAATCATATACATTATATGTATACTAATTATATAACAAATTAAATAACTCTAATAACAGATTTAGGTTAAATAAAGATGTCAGTCTTTATTTTTTTCTTTTTAGGAAACAAATCAAAGAAAAAAAACCTAATTCTGTTTCTAATATTCTGTATGTTGCTCAAAAACAAAATATATATTTTGTAAAGTTTTTTTTCCGAACTGATTCAAATGATTCGCGAACTCGCTCCGAACTCCCGAACTGACTCAAATGATTCGCGATCCCGCTACGAACACCCGAACTGATTCAAATGATTCGCGATCCCGCTACGAACTCCCGAACTGACTCAAATGATTTGCGATCCCGCTACGAACACCCGAACTGATTCAAATTATTCGCGATCCCCAAACTGACTCAAATGATTCGCAAACTCGCTCCGAACTCCCGAACTGACTCAAATGATTCGCGATCCCGCTACGAACTACCGAACTGACTCAAATGATTCGCGATCCCGCTACAAACACCCGAACTGATTCAAATGATTCGCGATCTCCAAACTGACTCAAATGATTCGCGATCTCCAAACTGACTCAAATGATTCGCGATCCCGCTTTGAACTCCCGAACTGACTCAAATGATCCACGAACTCGCTCCGAACTCCTGAACTGACTCATGATTCGCAATCATTTCAGAGCTGTTTGCTTAAGGTTATCATACCATCAAAATCTCATACCGGCCCATGACTTATAAATATATATATTCCATTTGTTGTTATTAACATGGAATGCATTAAAAATTACATCAAGGTTTCCCAAACTAGGGTTTGTGACTTTAATAAAAAGCTAATTAATTAAATCATAAAAAAGATACATTAAAATAAATAATTTTAAAACCAATCAAAATAAAATCTTACTAAAAAAGTTTAACATTCCATTTGTTTACCTGCATGTCATGTGGACATAACCAACATCAGAGAATCATGAACATGCAAATGTGATAATTATTAAAATATATTTTTTTAAATCTCAGGGGTACTTCAAGTAAATATATTTGGTGAAAGAGGATCAGAAGACAAAAGTTTGTAAATTTGTGTGTTATAATGTGTTTGAAAGACAAACGCCTTCCAAATACAAAGTAACACATGGTTAAATAATCAACGTGATTATCATCAGTGATTATTTAAATAAAATCAATGTGTTCATCAGTAGTTGATGCAATGTTGAAACACTTCTTAAACCTGAAATGATTTTTATAAATCAATCTTCAAATGCTGCCACTGACAATGCAATGCTGCAATTTGGAAATAGTGGAATAACTATTAGGAATTTCAATGTTATCATATTTTTCTTTGTTTCACCAGTTTTCATATTATAGACAGACTGAGTGTATAAGTCTTTGGTGTTATTTTATATAATAAAAAGCCTAATAAATCAGCACATTACATGAGATTAAATAAACCATGTGTATGAGTCCACATTCTGTTGCTTTGTGTTTACTGGTGAAAGAGCAATACCTGAAACACAAAAGTACATTTCTCAAATAACAACAAACTTTACGATTATAATTTAGAGCAAAAATAATTCTGATCGGTTTAGCCGTTATACAACCTGACTAAAATGCTCATACATTTCGTTGTCTTAAACTTGACTAAACTAAAACAGGACAGGGTTGACTAAATATGATTACTAAAATGTAAATTTGAGTAAAACTAAGACTGAATTAAAAATGGCTGCCAAACTTAATACTGCTGTGTGGTTAATTAATAATAATCTTACTGCTAAAATGTCAAGTTTTCATTGACTAAAACTAGACTAAAATGTTGATACTTTCAGTCGACTAAAACTAAACAGGATAAGGTTGACTAAATATGATAAAAACTAACAAGGACATTTAACTGGTTCTACATTATATTTATATACACTTCTTCTAATCTCACACACTATTTAGGATGATAGTATGAACATTGAGACAAAGGGCATGTCTTTATAAATGAAGCACTGAATCATTGACTCAAATGATTCAAAATTCACAAACACGAATCCTTCAGTAACGAAACACTGCTGTGTGTTGCTCAGAGAAGCGTTTGGAAGCGTTTTCATTAACCAAATGGAGCAAAAACAGTCAACTTTGACAATATATCAAATATTGAACTAACATGTATATGAACTACTCATTTCAACGCTTTAAAATGTTACATTTGGTTGTGTCATGTTGCTTAACTGGGCTGTATGGGTTATGTGTCTTCTGTGTGCAGTTGTGTTCATTTGTTTTGATTTCTCCAGGAGATTCTCTCTCAGACAGACTGTGTGAACTTCAACTGTGATCTTGTTGTTTACTGATCCGTAATAAATCACTGTTTACACTGAATGTAATAAAATTAGAAACATCATAGTAGGAGTGAACATGTGACCCGCCACTGATGAAATCCACATATACACACACAAAAATTTTTGAGCCTCATCACTGAAGGATGAAGAATAAACACAACCGGTTTGTTCTTCAGTGTGTATGGTTCTGCAGGGTTCTAGATCTCTCATGTTCTCTCTGTTCTTCAGTAAACTCTGTCTCTGCAGATTTATCTTCTTCATGATGCTTTGATGCTCGTACTTGTAAGCTAATAAAAAAAGTCTTTTTTTATTATTATTAATCTTCTCTTTCATTAATATACAGACACACAAATATATAAGAAAAAAAAAGATGCCAAATATAAGCAATATAAGAATTTAAAAAGTGGAAGAATAAACACACTTAGAAATATCATTTTTTCAAATTTGCAAGGTACAAATAAAGCACCACTGAACTGAGTTGAACTGAATGTGTTTTAGTTTTGTGTTTTATATGAAACATGGTTTATCACAGACTAATGAATAAATGCTGTTGTGATAGTTTCATCTTGTAATGTCACAATAACTGATAACCGTGTTGTTTTCTGATCTTCACAGCAATAAAATGATCTTAATGTGTCAATGAACAGATCTGAAATCATCAGTGTAATGAATGAGGTGAAAACAGGATCTATAATCATGAAATAAAGAGGATTTTGATCAGCTGATAATATTGATGAGTCTCAGACTATAAACACTCATTAAACAAGACATTCAGGATCAGTAGCAGATCAGCTCACTTTATTCTGACTGTTTGCTGATAGAAACACTTCTTTATCAAACATTGTGATTTATCCTTATGAATCTGAACACATTTCTAATGTTATTTACCGCATTCATAACATCAGAGTATTCCCACATCTTACCATTTTCTATGTAAAGAGTTTGCTCAAAACAAAAGGTGTAAAGAGGATTTTACAACTTCGTGGAAATAGTGAACTACTCACCTTAGAAAACAGCTGACGTCATAGGCTCAGCTCTACTTCTTCTTCTTCGGTGTTTATTTGCGGGTTGCAGCCAAACTGTTGCATTACCGCCACCAACTGGAATAAAGTATGGGTCAGGATTTTGCTTGTAGAAAAGCTTCTTCTTTTTTTATTTGATTGGTGGCTGACAACTAATGTTAAAGGTGCATTAATACCACTTACGAGACTAGACTGTGGAGCAGTGTATGATAAACGTGGACATTTAGAAATTAATCATATTCTTTCCATCAATCCTGTATTTTTTAGGTAAATCATGAGATGTTTGAACTCAAGTACTTCCTTCTTAAAGCTTCTGATCATTAATGTTTACAATGTCTGTCTTTATCATTTGAATCATTTCCCTTCTTTCCTCCTCATATTTCCTCCACTCCAATAACACACGTAACACTGACTCCTCACTGTTTTCACACAAACCTGTTGATGTTTGTCTGTTTTGAACAGTGTCTGATTCAGTCCAGCGTGTCCTATTCTAAGACAGAACAAAACCTCATTTCACAGACTTTCTCCTGAATATTATAAATGATTATAAAAATACATTTTATACACCATCATTTTCGTTTCTATAACGTGTGAATCAGTGACGGCTGGTGCTAAAAAACACTTTTGTGGGTGTACAAACAAACTGAAAAATTAAACTGTTAGTATTGCAGGACTGTAAACAGCCATTTATCAGGTGATTATGTATCATTACTGCTAGATAAATATAACAGTTGAAAAAAGTAGTAGTTTTATTATCAGTATCAGTTTCACACACACACACACATTCTAAACAAGATGGCATCTCTCTGTCCCGACAGAACGGTGTTTTTGTGTTTTATGTCTTGTGAGTCACAGAGTTTTTGTACGTCGTCATCGCGTCTTCCTGTCTGTAAGCGCGCATACAGTCGCGAGTTTCTGCTCGATGTCGGCAGAACTGCATTTTTTTAGTTAAACTCTGAGCACGCGGAACGGCTACGGGATCTAGGTCTGCTACGGGGGCCTTCACCATCACCGACCCTCGCTACTGCATCTCGCCCACAGCGGAAGCGCCACAAGCGGTGTGAGAGGAAGCAGAAGAGGGGGAAGCGTGGAGGTATCCGGGCTAGGCTAACGGCTAACCCACACAAGCCATCTATCCCCACCATCGTACTGGCAAACGTACGCTCGTTGGACAATAAACTGGATTACATTCGATTACTACGCTCAACTCCGAGGACTGTAAGAGACTGTTGTGTTTTTGTGTTGACGGAAACATGGCTCAGCAACAGCATTCCAGATGGCGCTATTCAGCTCGATCAGCTGATGTGCTATCGAGCGGACAGAGCTCTCGTCGTGGGAGGAAAAACCCACGGCGGCGGCCTTTGTGTTTACATCAATGACGCGTGGTGCCGCGATACTCTTGTGATCTGCAAACACTGCTCACCCCTGGTGGAGTTTATGATTGTTAAGTGCCGGCCGTTCTATCTGCCGAGGGAATATACTGCTATACTGCTCATTTCAGTGTACATTCCCCCGTTCAACATCATCAGCAACAGGAACGACGCACTAAATGAACTGTACCAGCACATCAGTGAGCAGCAGACAGCACACCATCAGACTAGTGTGTGATCATCATTGCTAGGAAAGTTTTAGGGTTTAAATTGTGTGTCTTACCCTGGTTAATACGTGCTGAAAGTGGCGCTTGGTTTTGCATTTGCCTATCGCGGGACTGCCTGGTTTCGATCTGCTAAATAGCGAGGCGTGGCCAAAGCCAGTGAAAGTACTTAATTAGCTGTTTGGAAAGCACTTGTCAGAAGAAACAGTCGAGCAACATAGAAGGACAGCAGCTTGTGAGTGTTTTTGTCTTGTTTTCTCATCAGACTAGTGTGTGATCATCATTGCTAGGAAAGTTTTAGGGTTTAAATTGTGTGTCTTACCCTGGTTAATACGTGCTGAAAGTGGCGCTTGGTTTTGCATTTGCCTATCGCGGGACTGCCTGGTTTCGATCTGCTAAATAGCGAGGCGTGGCCAAAGCCAGTGAAAGTACTTAATTAGCTGTTTGGAAAGCACTTGTCAGAAGAAACAGTCGAGCAACATAGAAGGACAGCAGCTTGTGAGTGTTTTTGTCTTGTTTTCTCATCAGAATAGTGTGTGATCATCATTGCTAGGAAAGTTTTAGGGTTTAAATTGTGTGTCTTACCCTGGTTAATACGTGCTGAAAGTGGCGCTTGGTTTTGCATTTGCCTATCGCGGGACTGCCTGGTTTCGATCTGCTAAATAGCGAGGCATGTCCAGCTGACTTCAATCACAGGTAATCAGGCTAATACAAAGCACTAGGTTTCACCGCGGCAGCGGTCGCGGCAACCCTCGTGTGAACCCTCCTCGCGTGAAGACCGACGAGTGTAAAGACAATCGACTCTACCTGCGCGACTCCACCGAGCAAGGACACCGACGGGGCACTTGAGTATTGCTTTTCTCTTTATTTACTTTTTGTATAGCCTCTCAAATATCTTACACTTGTAGTCACTATGTGCTTTCAGATCTCTACTATCACTACTAACACTCGGAGAGCACGCTATGTACGTCGCAGGAAGGCCTGTCTGACAAACCTACGCCATGTCCCTCTGACCTCTACTACTATGCTCTCTATTCCAGTTGGTCTCTGGAACTGCCAGTCTGCAGTTAACAAAGCAGACTTCATTTCCTCTATTGCTACCCATTCTGGTCTCAACCTCATGGCACTGACAGAGACTTGGATCAAACTTGAAGATACTGCCACCCCTGCAGCACTCTCTACTAATTTCACTTGTTCCCACACTCCTCGTACCACTGGGAGGGGTGGAGGTACGGGTCTCCTTATATCCAAAGAATGGAAATTTGAACTTCAGCCATCATCTACAGGTACTGGTTCATTTGAATCACATGCCATTACTGTAACCCACCCTGTTAAAATTCACTTTGTGGTCATTTATCGTCCTCCAGGTCCACTGGGAAACTTCTTGGAGGAGTTGGATGTGCTGCTATCAAACTTTCCTGAAGATGGTACTCCTCTGGTACTGCTTGGTGACTTCAACATCCACTTAGATAAACCCCAGGCTGCTGACTTCAAAACTCTGCTCACCTCATTTGATCTCAAGCTAGTGTCCACTACAGCGACTCACAAATCGGGCAACCAACTTGACCTCATCTACACGCGCTGTTGCTCTGTGGACACCACTTCAGTTACTCCACTGCACACATCTGATCACTTCCTCATTACTGCTAACCTAGCACTTACTCCTGAAGTGGCACACACTCCAACGCAGGTCACCTTTCGACGGAACCTACGCTCACTCTCTCCATCTCGCCTATCTGCTGTGGTTTCATCCTCTCTTCCACCATTCTCTCAGTTTTCTGCTCTGGACATTAACAGTGCTACGGACACTCTTTGCTCCACTTTAACATCTTGCTTGGACAACTTTTGCCCACTGTTGTCTAGACCAGCACGCACTGCCCCATCTGCCCCCTGGCTGTCCGAGGTTCTCCGTGAACATCGCTCTAAACTCAGGGCTGCAGAGAGGAAATGGCAGAAATCAAAAAACTCTATGGACCTCAGTGTGTATCAATCTCTCCTCTCTTCCTTCTCTGCAAATGTCTTCACAGCTAAAACATCCTACTACCACAACAAAATTAACAGCTGCTGTGATGCTCGGACACTCTTCAAGACTTTCTCTTCTCTTCTTAATCCGCCGCCTCCACCTCCTCCATCGACTCTTACAGCGGACGACTTTGCGGCTTTCTTCACAAATAAGACAAGATCCATCAGTGACCAATTCTCCACACCGCAGACTGAGGAAAACTTCACAATGACCGATGCACACTCTTTATCCTCCTTCTCCCCACTCTCAGAGATGGACGTCTCCAAAATTCTCATGTCCAATCATCCTACTACTTGTCCACTTGATCCTATCCCCACTCACCTCCTTCAAGCGATCTCTTCTTCAGTCATACCTTCACTTACTCACATTATCAACTCTTCTCTTCAATCTGGAACATTTCCCTTAGCATTCAAGCAGGCTCGGGTAAGCCCACTGCTCAAGAAACCATCTCTAAATCCAGCGCTTCTTGAAAACTACAGACCGGTATCCCTGCTTCCATTCATTGCAAAGACACTTGAGCGGGCTGTGTTCAACCAGCTTTCTATGTTCCTTGGACAGAACAACCTCCTGGACAGCAACCAATCTGGCTTCAAAAGTGGCCACTCAACTGAGACTGCTCTGCTCTCGGTTACTGAAGCCCTGCGACTAGCAAGAGCAGCTTCAAAATCCTCGGTACTCATCTTACTGGACCTGTCTGCTGCTTTTGACACTGTTAATCACAAGATTCTCCTGTCCACCCTCAGAAAGATGGGAATCTCTGGAACTGCTCTCCTGTGGGTTAAGTCCTACCTCTCTGACAGATCATTCAGTGTGTCTTGGAGGGGTGATGTTTCAAAGTCACACCACCTTGCTACTGGGGTTCCTCAAGGCTCAGTACTTGGACCACTTCTCTTCTCCATCTACATGACATCTTTAGGATCTGTCATTCAGAAGCATGGCTTTTCTTATCACTGCTATGCTGATGACACCCAACTCTACTTCTCATTCCAGCCTGATGACCCGACGGTAGCTGCTCGCATTTCAGCCTGTCTGAGTGACATTTCTAGCTGGATGAATGACCATCACCTTCAGCTTAACCTTACAAAGACTGAACTACTGGTGATTCCAGCTAACCAATTGATTCATCACAACTTCTCTATACAGCTAGGCTCGTCAACCATAACTCCTTCGAGGACAGCCAGAAACCTAGGAGTTGTGATGGATCATCAATTAAGCTTCACTGACCACATTGCTACAACGACCCGGTCCTGCAGGTTTGCCTTATACAACATTAGGAAGATTAGACCCTTCCTGTCAGAGCAAGCAACCCAACTTCTTGTCCAAGCTCTTGTTCTCTCTAGACTGGACTATTGTAATGCTCTCTTGGCGGGCCTTCCTGCATGTACTGTCAAGCCTCTGCAAATGATCCAGAATACAGCAGCGAGGGTTGTCTTCAATGAGCCAAAAAAAGCTCATGTTACTCCTCTCCTCATCAGGTTACACTGGCTACCAGTAGCTGCTCGCATCAAATTCAAGGTACTGATGCTTGCCTACAAGACGACCACTGGCACGGCACCAACTTACCTAAACTCACTGGTTAAATCCTATGTGCCCTCAAGAAGTTTGCGTTCTGCAAGTGAACAACGCCTTGTGGTGCCATCCCAAAGAAATTCAAAATCACTCTCACGGACCTTTTCCTGGACTGTGCCCAGCTGGTGGAATGACCTCCCAATCTCAATTCGTACAGCTGAGTCTTTACTCATTTTCAAGAAACATCTAAAAACTCATCTTTTTCGCCTGCACTTAACCTACTAACACCAGTACTTTTCCTTTTCTTGTCTTTTTTTCATTTAATAAAAAAAAAAAAAAAAAAAAATTATATATACCTGGCTATGCGTTCTATACTAGACTAACTGAGACTTGTCATGGCACTTGTATTCTGTTGTTGTTCTCTTGTTGACCTGACTGCTTCTATTGTTCTCATTTGTAAGTCGCTTTGGATAAAAGCGTCTGCTAAATGATTAAATGTAAATGTAAATGACACCCCGATGCTTTTCTCATCATAGCTGGGGATTTCAACCATGCTGACCTAGAGAGTGTGTTTCCAAAAATAAAACAACACATTAACTTTCCATCACGAGATAATAACATTTTGGACTTTGTTTACACCACACAGAGAGGAGCTTACAAAGCCCCCCCCCCCCCCCCCCATCTCGGAGCCTCAGACCACATCACTGTTATGCTAATGCCTGCATACAGACCGCTCATTAAAGTCGTCAAACCAGTTCAAAAACAGATTAAAGTGTGGCCAGAAGGATCATCAGAGGTTCTTCAGGACTGCTTCAACACAACTGACTGGGACATGTTTAAACAGGCTGCCACATGCAATAACACCACTGACCTCCAGGAGTACTCAGAGACTGTCACTGCCTACATCAACAAGTGTATTGATGATGTAACGGTCACAAAAATCATCACTGTCCGAGCCAATCAGAAGCTGTGGATGACAGGGGAGGTCTACAGACTCCTGAAGACACAGAACACTGCCTTCAGAGCTGGAGATGAGGTGGGCTTGAGAACAGCCAGGGCCAACCTGTCCCGTGGCATCAGAGAGGCTAAGAGACAGCACTCCAGGAGGATAGCCCATCAATTCAGTGACAGCAGAGACACTAGGAACCTGTGGCAGGGGATACAGACCATTACGGACTACAAGCCCCCACCAAGGACCTGGTGGGGAAAACTCCTTTTGTGGAAGCGTTCTCCACACAACAACAAGCAGAAACACGACAACTAAACTCTAAACATTCACAGCGTTTTATTATAATAGGGTTTACAGTGTATGGTAACAGACACTTAAAAATATATATTTTATTGAACTAAAAAATATTAAGTTACTTTGACTTAAACATTTCAATGTTTTTAAAGTGTGTGTATGACAGTCCCAGTCATATTTGTTTGTCCTGCTCGCTATCTGAAAAAAAAAAAATCATACTAATATGCTGATTTGCTGCTCAAGCATCAAAGTTCATTAAGTTCATTTGCTGACCATTTAGATTCATTAATAAAACTAAATGGCCATTACTTGGATTTAATTTATATCCAAATGAAATCCTGAATGACACACTACACACTGTGCATACTGTACTCTAGATACTCACCTGTCTGGTGTATGAATATTATAAGATTATTTGATTAACATCTGAGTCTGAGCTCTCCGTTGTGAGGAAAGCTGACAGTTGACTCATGAAGTGTTTGTCTGTTTAAGTCGAGCATTATCCAGAGAAGATCTTGACTTCACTGATGATTAGCTGTTGTTCTTACACCCTCACCAGAGAAAACATCTGGACTCAGACAACTAGACTCCAAGATCAACAAGCAGAAAACAGAGATGATAACACTGAACACCTCAAACCCCTCAGCAATTAAAGTACAGGAGCAGACCTCTGTAGAAATGAGGAGTTTGTAGACCTGGGCTTCATCATTAGACATGATGGAGGACAGACAATGACATCAAGAGACGCATTAGCAAGAGCAGAAACAGCTTTATAACACTGAACAATATGTGGAGGTCCAACACTAGAATGACTCTGTATCAGAGCTGTGTCCTTTCCACCTTACTTTACAGATCTGAATGTTAGAGAACGACAGAAGCACTTTACCTAACTATCAACTTTCCACATGATGAACCTCCAGAATCCTGTAGATCTTCTGCTCCAAAACATCTCTGACCAACAACTACTCATGCGGCGCAGTTAAGAAAGTACAGCACCTTTGGAAATATATTAACTGAGAAAAATTTAAATAAAAAAATTCTGACTTTTTTTTACCTGCTGTACATATAATGGGAACATTTCTGTTATTATGCATTAGCTATTTATGCTTTATGTTTCATGTCTACAAGTTAGCCTGTATTTAAAACTGTTTAATAATACTTAAAACAGACAAGTAAACTTTTCACTTGTTTTTAACTGTATGTGGCATTTTATTTACATGAAAATATAAAAGTGTTAAAAAGAGTAAATGTGTTTGAGTATTTAGAGGAGAGTGAAAGACACAAATGCTGTTAACTTGTGAAAATGTTTAGTTGATTTGATGAAGGAGAGACCATCCACAGAACAAAGACTATATACTGGATATATGTACATTAACAACAGATACACAACTAAATATAAAGTAAAATAGAATAATAATGTGTAGAAAACATGAGATAAGTTTCACACAGTGTAGATTTGCTTTATATCTTTTGACACATTTAAGAGCTGCACTTGGCAATCACATTTAAACATCTGAATCATTATGAATGAGTTTAATATAAATATTATTAAACTGAAGAGCCAGACAGACTCATCTGAGCTTCTTCCTCCTCTGTTCCAGCTTTACATTAAACACAATGATCACTTGCTTGAATACTAAAGCAACATTAATCAGTCAATATCATGTTTCTAACACACATGCTGCATTATTTGATTGTAAAGTCTGAGTCTCTTCACCTGTATGGATCACATTTACACATTTATTCTCCTCATAGACACAGTAGTGAAGCTCTTCTGTGGATCTTAAGCTGATGTTTACTGCTCCTCTCAAGATCACTTCACATTATGAGATACAGCTTTTATCAGATTTCGGTGATTGAACTCCGTCTATACTCTAAGATTGAACAGAAGAGAAGATAATCAGAGTTCAGTGAAGTACTAATTAGTTACTATATTTCAAATCACAGTAAAAAATTACATTAAAATCCAGTAATCAAAGTTGTTGCTAACTGAGCAGAAGTGTTTAGCTGAATCTAAAGTGTGTCTAATTCTTCACTTGTGTGTCAAGAAAGCATATAATAAGTGTGATAATGCAGATGCAGCCGGATGTTATCACAGAATAAGTCTCTTCAGGAGGACACAAGTCCTGATCACCCTGTCAGGTTTATTCTGTGATAACAAGCGGCTGGAGGTACATTATCTCTTACAGAAAGTAAGTGTAAAGTAATGTGACGTGTTGCTTGTCAAAGTAAAAACACACAAGAGACAGAGACATTGATCATGTGATGCTGGACGACTGTGAGCTGAAGCTGAATCTGCTCTGATTTTACCAGCGTTTTCCTACAATCTGAACAAATCTATTTCAAACTCTAATGATTCACTATTACTGATCTCATTAATAAAGCAGCTGTTGCTGTAGAAAGCTGTGACAGTCTGCTTTTCTTTTCTTTCCTCCTTTGTGTTCAACATTTTTATCAACTTTACATTTCATTCAGACACAAACCCTTTGAAATAAAGCTTGATGATCATTTGATCAACTCTTTTCACTAATATCTGAAAGTATATATTTGTTCACATATCAGAGGTAAATTAATCTCTTTAATATCACAAAGTGAAGTTTACTCACCTCAGTTCACAGTTTGAGTCTCGTAGCACATCAATGAGCTTCTGCTTTGAGTCTCCAATCTTATTATAATTCAGATCAAGCTCTTTTAGAAACTGCAGAGCTTCTGTGTTTGTCAAAGACTGAGTTAAAGAAGAAATATCTGTAATGCCACATTCATAAAGACTAGAAAGAGACAAACAGAGGAAGAGAGATCATCTTACAAACAAATCATTAAGATGAAGAATCTTTCACAAATATAATGTGAACACATTCATCATGAGATATTGAGTATAAAGTGTTTTGTTCAACTCTTATGTGCTGTTCGTTTGGGGAGGACACTCGTGCTGTTTGGGCTCTCCAGTAATTTTACTCTGTTTATTAATATTTTTACTCCACATTTGTGTAATTTAAGCATTTATGATATTTTTAATATTCATAAAAATAAATTAAATGTGCTGGGTGTTTTTCTTATTTAATTTATACATTTAGTGCACTTGTAGTGCTAATACAACAGGAGTAACTTGTAACAACAGTGTAACCTTCAAGTATCAAGAACATAAATAATGCAATAAGTGAAGAAAAAACGGTAAATGGAAAGACAATTATTAAAACTAATTAATTCAGGACCTTTGAGTGAACAACCATTATCTGCTCATTGACACAGAAAATCTGAAGCTCCTGCACTCATCCATATTTGTAAATTGCAGGTGGACCTCGAGAGATTTCACATTTTTTAATTGCTCAGATGTGTAACATTACACTGACACTACAAACAAGGAAAGAAAATACATCGATGAAGATTACGAGCGTTAGTTCATTAAGATCATCAGACCACCCTTCACTGTAAAACCTGACAAGTGACTTAACTCAAACCGTTTGAGGCAACAGATATCATTAAAAACCTGACAAATTAGGTTTACTCAAACCGTTTGAGGAAACTGATTGCCTTAAACCATTTAAGTTTTAAAACTAATAGTTGTGAGTACTCTGTACTTAATTCAGTTGAGTTCACTGAAAGAAGATATACGTTACAATTAAATAATGAAGTGATTAATTGAGTGATAATTGAGCATTAGTGATGAACAGCTGCTGTTAACAAACAGAATTACTGAAGAACTTGTGGAAATCTACCGCTGTACCATTGAGAGCATACTCACAAACTGCATCTCAGTATGAAACAGCAGTTGCTCTGCATCTGACCACAAAGCACTCCAGTGGGTGGAGAAACTAAAACACCTCCACCCTGGTCAAAAAGACACAGCAGCACCTTTACTTCTTACGGAGCCTTAAACTGCTCAATGGATCACTGACACCCAGTTAACTTCCATCGAGAACATTTATCAGAAGCGCTGTCTGGGCAGGGCAAGAAACATGATCAAGGATACCTCTCATCTTCACTATGAACTCTTCATCCTCCTTCCATCCGGCAGGAGTTACAGGAGACTACGCTCTCGCACTAGTAGACTCAGGAAGAGCTTCTTCCCCGAGACTGTGACACTTCTGAACTCCACAACACCAATCTAACCTGCTCCTGCTCTTTTACTGCACTCCTCACAGTACTTCTGTACAGAGCACAGGAAACTATTTCTATAAAAATATCATTGCATTACTGTTATTTTGCATAGAATACATTGTTTAACAATACGTTTGCACACTCAATCCAACTGTATTTATTACCACAGCTCTCACGTTGCTGCTGTTCATAATGTGTATATAATAGTAGTTCTTATAATGCACTACCTATCATGATGATTTATGACTTTGACCTTTGACCTTTTGACAGGTTGAACTTCCGGTAACCTTATGATGGATGGGCGGAACTTTCCGACTTCAAGGGTTAACCTATGACCTTTGCAAGCATCGATCATGCGGTTTTGACAGAAAGTTTTACCCTATTGACCTAATTAGTTCTAAATCATGGTTTTGACGGCTAGTTTAAACGGAAGATGAAAGACTCCTCACGCATCGATCATGCGGTTGTGACAGAAAGTTTTACCCTATTGACCTAATTAGTTTTAAATTATAATGGTACATGAAAGACTCCTCACGCATCGATCATGTGGTTTTGACAGAAAGTTTTACCCTATTGACCGTTAGTTTGTTTGAAGTGTGTGCCAGTTGTTTGAAGTTTGTGTCAGTTAGCTTGTTTGAAGTTTGTGTCAGTTAGCTTGTTTGAAGTTTGTGTCAGTTAGCTTGTTTGAAGTTTGTGTCAGTTAGGTTGTTTGAACTCTGTGTCAGTTAGTTTGTTTGAAGTTTATCACAGTTATACGGTTATGTGTGTGTGTGTGTGTGTGTGTGTGTGTGTGTGTGTGGTTATACGGCTTCTCCCCCCTCCCATTACATTCATGAGCGGTGTATAAATGGGGTCGGTGTGTTCTACATTTATATATATATATATATAAAACATCCTATAATTTATATATATAAAACAATTAAAGGTTGAAAAACATTTCAGTTATATAATTTATATAATCTAAAACACATTTTAATTATTTCACATTTATATATATAAAACATTATATAATTTATATAATCTAAAACACATTTTAGTTATTTCACATTTATATATAAAACATTTTATAATTTATATAATCTAAAACACATTTTAGTTATTTCACATTTATATATAAAACATTCTATAATTTATATAATGTAAAGCGATTTAACCAAGGTTGAAAAAACATTCTGTTCTTTTAAAAAAGGTTATAAATTAAACTGTATAAAAAAAAAATACTGAAACCGACTGTTTCAGATAAAACAAGATCCAATTTTTTTTTTTTTTTTTTTTTTTTTGAGAGCAGAAAAGAGATGTTTTCACACACCTTTGATCCTGACCCTCTGTGTCCCCACTGTCTACGTTTTCACGCCACAGTGCACACTCGTCGGAATTTACTACAAAATCATAATATCTTCAAAGCCATTTTTTAATTAAAACCAAACGTATCTCACGCGGGAGTACCATGATTTTGACAGTTTTCTGACGGTTCACCTATGAATTACGGTTGGTGCGCGGCTAGCATCTCTTGTACCCCCCTCTCTCTCTCTCTCTCTCTCTCTCTCTCTCTCTCCCTCTAATGCCTGTGTACACACATTCGTCTCCAAGTCTTATTTTCTTCTTTTAATGAATAAAAACACATTATACATTCGCAAACAATATAAAACAAAACATTTACAATAGTTTTAGTCATCACTAAAAATATATATTTTACCAGGATCGGGGAAAAAATATATAATTGATCAAAGCCTGTTATGCTATTTTTTACAGTCTATGGCGACTTTAAACCATATTTCATGTCATCCTGTAATTTTCTTCATGTTAAGCAGATTACGCAGTCATCTGCTGATAGAGAAATAAAAATTAAAAAAACTATTCATTGATCAAAGCCTGTTATGCTATTTTTACCGTCTATGGCGTCTTTATGGCGTCTTAATATTTCATGTAATTCCTGTAATTTTCTTCATGTTAAGCAGATTACGCAGTCATCTGCTGATAGAGATATTTACGTGTTTATCAAACTTATAAAACACATCGCAGTAACAGACATGTTACTAAACCAAAGCAAATCATTTATCATTCATTTTTTAATCATGTATTCAACCAATACTTATACAACATATACAAACACGTTTTAAACATATTTTAAACAAAAACTAATCATAAACGCAGCCTTCTCAAAATTACAGACATGTACAATCATGCTGATCACATATTATGGATATTCAGACTTTTAGCCATTAATACGTTTTAGGATAATGAAAAACACCGACGTCTGAGGGCTGCCAAAATATCTCCAGTCCCACAAAAACCCACTCAGACTCCAGGGTTAAATAATATGGAAATAAATAATTATATAAAGACATCAGGCTACTAAAGCAATTCATTAAACAAAAAAGTATTCAACATTTAAGTTAATCAAACTTATAAAACACACCATACTCTTCTTTTTTTAAAAGATAACTTATTTTAAATGTGATAGCATAGTATATATACAATAAACATTTCTGATGATACATATAAAAAATTATCCCTTACAGTTTTAGACCGGTGAGAGATGTCCAAACATGAATGAAATATCCCCAAAATAAAATAATACGACTTAAAAAATAAAATAAAAATGATTAAATCATAAACAGAATCTCACAGGTCCTCGTAGTGAAATGTATGTGAGACCCGAGGGGCTGCTTCACACACACCCCGCGCAGGCGAGGGTGGAGTTCCAGACCGCATGATCTAAGTCAATGGTGTACATTATTTCAAAGCTAACATTAATGTAATGTTTTTTAATAATCAGTACCCCCAGTACATCTGATGTCTGTTGATTCTTAATTCAACAAAATGATGATATATATAACCTAAAATATTTTATATTTTTATATAATATTATATAATAAAAAATTATTTATATCATATTATATCATATCATGTATATGATTATATTATATTAAATGCGTCATGCATTAATCACTTTAGATTCTTTAAAGTTCTTATTTTTAGCACCATCTTCAAAGTTTTCATACCATCTCTCTCCCTCACACCCACACATACACACACACTCTCTCTCTCCCTCTCTCTCTCTCTCTCTCTCTCTCGCTCTCTCTCTCCCTCACACCCACACACACACACACACACACACACACACTCTCTCTCCCTCTCTCTCTCTCTCTCTCTCTCTCTCTCTCTCTCACACACACACACACACACACACAATATGAAACATGATGCCAAAGTCTTTCTGTATGTTTTAAAAATAAATAAAAAATATTGATTTAGCTTTAAATCTATGCTGAGGAGCTCGTTTGTTTGTCACAGTATAGACTGTGAAGTTTAGATGAAGTTGTTTTATCTTTTAGAAGAAAGACCCTCGATGGTATTCAACCATTAAAGATGGTTCAGGAAAGACCCACGCGTCCTAGAGATGTAATTTATGTGCGTTGATACGGTCGTAAACCTTTCACATATCCACGGTACTTTCAGACACAGAGCAGGAAAGACATTTGCAGGCCCTCTGCTTAGCCGTCCCAAAATACCTCCATTTAAAAGCAAAAATATTAAAATGACCGCCTGTACATCTAACAGGCTGTAGTTCTATTTGATATGTTTTGTATTAAAAGTACTATCCATATTATATTCCTTATTTAAAACAATATATTTAACAGACAGTATCCCCCCAACGTGTTTTCCATCAGTTGTTTGCCCTACAGCCTTATTACGTAGTGCTTTTCATTTAGCCTACTGTAAGATCCCTTTACAATAGTCTAATGAAAGTTAACTTTTCTTAAAGTTTATAGTTGTATTTTACTGTATCCCCATCCTTCTATCCTGTAGATTGTATGCGTACTGTAAAATAACAAATATACATCTTGCTTAAAGTCACTAAAATAATTACACCTACAATTTGAAACGTTTTTAAACACATTGTGTGTCACTAAAGCAAGGCACACCGTCTATCGTCTTATTTTTTTAAATAACCGATGACAAACCGTCTCTTCATACAATTTATCCACCCGAGTGCTTTTCTCACACGAGTAGAAAACTCTTTCTATTTGGATGTGTTTGGCAGAAACATAATTTCTACATCAGAAAAATTTTTAAATGTACGCTGAACTTTTCTCATTCGACAGAAATACTATTTTCAAATTATTTACCCGGCCTATAACACTCGGTGTAAATGTTCTTACCTAGAACAGAAAACATACACTTTGACTGTTTTGTAGATGCCAACAGATCATGTCAAGGGTGTTTCACTAAGAATCACAATTCACAGTTTTGTAAATCACATTTTTCTTACACCTCGAGATTTAGCCGTATCAAGATTTTGGATGGCCGTTCACAATTTGTTTGTCGGACCGTACGTTTTTATGCGATCTTTGTGCGGCGTCATCGTAATAGGAATAAATGAAAATTAAGAAATTAAGTAACAGTTTTTTCTCTTTGAGATATTTCTTTTAGCTCAACTTTGTGTCTGTCCAAAAGTGTGATCGCATGAAGCATCGAAGCAAAAATGAAGTCTAGCTGTTTTACACTTAAAACTATTACAACTTAAACAAATCAAACGGTACACTCGTTAAAGTTTCCACACTCTTGTGAGATACATTTTATCCATAACCTTTTGTGTATTCTAGCGACCAAACCACTAAGAGGGAAAACTAACGTTTACAACGCATATAGAATTCAGAATACAATTGTTAAAGTATTTATTTTTTGTTAACTGTTGATTTGTAAATGATATTTTTATTACTCCGTTAGATTTAGTCATCGTGTTCGGATAGCCGATGACGCAAATCACATTTTGTTTTAAGAATCCTGTAAGTCCATGCCAACTCTCGCGCGGGGTGAGCGCATTCTATTCATTTAAGAAAAATGATTAAACATTTCCCCCGAACATTTTTTATTATTTTGACAAAACACAACACAATCAGTTCCTACGGCCATCTTCTTCAAATAAAAGTAAAAAAAAAAAAAAAGTTATTCAAATAAAGCAACATCTCCGGTGTACGCGTGTATGTGCTAAACATCTTTGCTTCTCCACTTTTCCAGATTTGTTAGATGGGCTACCGTTGTAATACAAACACATTTGAGAACTACGACGTTCTCACTTTTGTAACGGTTAGAGAAAAAATGCCGTACACACTTTTGCATTTCATAATTCAGTGATTTTAGCTGTAATGGTCACATAAGACAAATTTGTCAATGTGTGACTCGTAAACATGTATAATTTTATTTATTTATTTTTACCAGAGATAGTCGACCGATCTGTTGACACGTTGTTTTGTAGTTTTCTGATGAAGAGTTTTCTCTGACTGCGGTCAAACATACACTGCCTGTTCATAGGAATTTTACAGCATGACAATATCGGCCCAACATCGAGAGCTCTTGTTCATATAGCCGATGACCACATTCACATTGTTTCAGCATTTGCCGCTTGACATTAAAGAGTAGGCCTATGCGTACTCCCCTTCGGTCGTAAGCATTATCATCTACCGTGCGCTGAGATTTTTCTGCTTTGTCCACTTTTGACGGATTTGCTAGAGGGACTGTCACCTTGTTGTAACGTGATTACGTTTAAGATCCATAAGATTGCACTACATTCACCTGAAAAGGTTATAGTCTTTTATACAGGAAATGTGTATCAGAATAACAATTACCTAATAGTGAAATCCACTCTTCTAAACTATTGTGAAAACTTTTAATGTTGATCTGTCCCAACAGCCGTGTATCTTTTTCATTGTTTTTTTAGATAAAGACTATTCTCAGAGTTTGGCCAACAGACAAAAACGTGAACAAAATAGAGTACAAGATGATTAAATGATTGTCAAGAGAGTGTTTAAACTGAGCTTGTGATGCACTTTAGAGCTTTTTTCTGGTCTACCTGTGTCACAAAGACACATAATAGCCACTACCTCGACTTTTAAAATGAGTCTTACCATCTTCTGTTATGACTGTTACACTTAATACAAACCCATCTACTACACTAAAGTTAGACATTAAAAATCATGGATGTCATGGATGCGGTATTTTCATCGTATGCATCTCTAAACAGTACTTCAATAAATAAACCGCTGTTGATAAGTCATTCATTTAAGTGAGAGGCGGGATGATTTTGACCGTTTAAGTCATTCATCGTGCTTAAGGTCTGATCCGGAAAACACACTACAACCGTAACTGCGTTTTGTCGCGTCTACATAACCCTTTCTTCTTTAAGAAAACACGAGGCGAACAGTTTCTGACATCTATTAATTCCCTTCATTTTTTTCACCACCACAAATATTTTGTTTAGCATACGTATTAGTTTTAGTCAGTTACATAGGCGTCACGCATGAAGTTTATAGTTATTTTAAATAATTATGATAGGGTTACAGGTTTAGGTTAGTGGGGTGCCTGTAAGCGGTGACAACTTCGAGCATCGGAGACGACGGTGTTACTCAAACAGCCCATATCTTTATCTTTTAACAAAAACTGTCGTATTACGCGTTACTAAGACAAAATCTGTAACAGCGTTCATTAATATGTTGAAATGAAAATAAACATACAAAACTTTATAATGACCGTGAGTTCAATATAGCCTAACACCGCATTGACAAATGTTTGTTCTAACGCTTTCGCCCCCAAAAATTGCGAGATTTCTTAAAGGACGCTAGAGCGAACTGTAAACCACACACTTTCTCATCGCATTACGCTAAGAAACTGCACATGGTTAAAGCTATTACGCCATAAACTGTCTAAAGTTGTTAATGTACAAGCACAGTAAACTATTTCTACAAAAAATATCATTGCACTACTGTTTTTGCATATAATACATCGTTCAACAATACTTTTGCACACTCATTCGACTTTATTTATTACCGCCGTTCTCACGTTCCTGCTGTTCATAATGTATATAGAATCCTTCATTGCTCGGTTCATCATGTACATACGATCCCTACATTGCATTCATATTTATATTCTGTATATACTC
Organism: Carassius gibelio; assembly: GCF_023724105.1. Lineage (NCBI taxonomy): Eukaryota > Metazoa > Chordata > Actinopteri > Cypriniformes > Cyprinidae > Carassius > Carassius gibelio. The sequence continues at coordinate 5,100,920 of NC_068417.1, read as the reverse complement.
TGATCAATATCGTATATAGCAACTGCACTTTATATTCTGTATAGCTTTACTTACTCTGCACTTTTATGTATATAAAACACTATATTCTTGCACATTGTTTTCTAGTTTTGGCCCTCAACCTCTTTGTTCATACGTCGCGATATCTCTGTGAATCTGCTCGATTTCATAAAATATCTTTTACGTTATATCATTATACTATCTTAGTTTATATCAGATACAAGTTTGTTTCTTCATATTTCTCTTACATCTACCCCCGTTTGAGTATCCGCGACAGTATACTCATTGTAATGTGCTAAATCATTAAAATCCAAAATATGAACTCTGAGAAAGAATATCCGGTGAAAGGATTCAAACTTTTATTTCAACAAAACAGTGTTGAATTTACAATGAAGTAATGAAGAAAGTGATCAAATTGTTATTACAAACAATAGGGATGACATGACATCACAAGTTATCTAGCCAGAAAAGAAAATCTCGGCAGGCCCTCAAGTTTTGTTCTACTATGAAATTGACGACGGTTTCAATAATTTCATGTATGGCGAAACCATAATGTTTAGCGACTAACATCACACACAAATCCGTTATGCACGTACACAGACAGAGAGTCTCGTTAATGTACATCTCGTCGCTACATTCGGCCGTCACATACAGAATTTTTCTGGTCGTTACACAAATCGGCGCCTTGCTGGTCGTATACAAGCTCGTCAAATCGGGCCACAGGTTATTTTTCAGCCTTCTTACAACGTCCATTTCTTTCTTGAGATTTGTTACGCGCTTGGAATCCGTCGTACAATCATGATTTGGATCAGACGCATCGTCTATGATTTTACGCATCAGATCAATCATTTGCTCTCTGTAACATTGTTTAAACATAGAGTCTATGTTGGCTTTTACAGGACACATCTTTCCTTCGGCACTGCCGCACTCCACTCGCTCATCCTCAGCAGCGCTGGTAGTGGCAGACATCCTTTTCAGAATATGTTCCAAGACGTAAACCGAGCGTTTTTAAATCCACGACGATCCAGTGTTTTTTAAAATCCGCGACGATCCAGTGTTTTTTTTAAATGGTTCAGATCCGTAGAAGCCTTATTATTTGAAAATGAGAGAGTGCGTCAGTTTCAGACAAATTTGATCGTTGAAGCCGATTCTGTCAGTCCACGTAGATAATATTTTGATTGAACCCTTGTTCGCAGATCATAAGAAAACCTGCGATAACTGCAGAGTTTATGAGGTCAGCCGCTCACAGGGGATAAAGACTAGCCGTAGTCACGAGGAAGTAGCGGTGGATCTTCTGTACATTTGACCAAAAAATGGGTTGTGGGTGTTGCGCTCAAAAAGCGGAGGAGGGTGAAGGGCCCTGGTTAGGGTTTGACCTGCGAGAAATATGAAGAAACAAACTTGTATCTGATATAAACTAGGATAGTATACTGATATAACGTAAAAGATATTTTATGAAATCGAGCAGATTCACAGAGATATCGCGACGTATGAACAAAGAGGTTGAGGGCCAAAACTAGAAAACAATGTGCAAGAATATAGTGTTTTATATACATAAAAGTGCAGAGTAAGTAAAGCTATACAGAATATACAGTGCAGTTGCTATATACGATATTGATCAGAGTATATACAGAATATAAATATGAATGCAATGTAGGGATCGTATGTACATGATGAACCGAGCAATGAAGGATTCTATATACATTATGAACAGCAGGAACGTGAGAACGGCGGTAATAAATAAAGTCGAATGAGTGTGCAAAAGTATTGTTGAACGATGTATTATATGCAAAAACAGTAGTGCAATGATATTTTTTGTAGAAATAGTTTACTGTGCTTGTACATTAACAACTTTAGACAGTTTATGGCGTAATAGCTTTAACCATGTGCAGTTTCTTAGCGTAATGCGATGAGAAAGTGTGTGGTTTACAGTTCGCTCTAGCGTCCTTTAAGAAATCTCGCAATTTTTGGGGGCGAAAGCGTTAGAACAAACATTTGTCAATGCGGTGTTAGGCTATATTGAACTCACGGTCATTATAAAGTTTTGTATGTTTATTTTCATTTCAACATATTAATGAACGCTGTTACAGATTTTGTCTTAGTAACGCGTAATACGACAGTTTTTGTTAAAAGATAAAGATATGGGCTGTTTGAGTAACACCGTCGTCTCCGATGCTCGAAGTTGTCACCGCTTACAGGCACCCCACTAACCTAAACCTGTAACCCTATCATAATTATTTAAAATAACTATAAACTTCATGCGTGACGCCTATGTAACTGACTAAAACTAATACGTATGCTAAACAAAATATTTGTGGTGGTGAAAAAAATGAAGGGAATTAATAGATGTCAGAAACTGTTCGCCTCGTGTTTTCTTAAAGAAGAAAGGGTTATGTAGACGCGACAAAACGCAGTTACGGTTGTAGTGTGTTTTCCGGATCAGACCTTAAGCACGATGAATGACTTAAACGGTCAAAATCATCCCGCCTCTCACTTAAATGAATGACTTATCAACAGCGGTTTATTTATTGAAGTACTGTTTAGAGATGCATACGATGAAAATACCGCATCCATGACATCCATGATTTTTAATGTCTAACTTTAGTGTAGTAGATGGGTTTGTATTAAGTGTAACAGTCATAACAGAAGATGGTAAGACTCATTTTAAAAGTCGAGGTAGTGGCTATTATGTGTCTTTGTGACACAGGTAGACCAGAAAAAAGCTCTAAAGTGCATCACAAGCTCAGTTTAAACACTCTCTTGACAATCATTTAATCATCTTGTACTCTATTTTGTTCACGTTTTTGTCTGTTGGCCAAACTCTGAGAATAGTCTTTATCTAAAAAAACAATGAAAAAGATACACGGCTGTTGGGACAGATCAACATTAAAAGTTTTCACAATAGTTTAGAAGAGTGGATTTCACTATTAGGTAATTGTTATTCTGATACACATTTCCTGTATAAAAGACTATAACCTTTTCAGGTGAATGTAGTGCAATCTTATGGATCTTAAACGTAATCACGTTACAACAAGGTGACAGTCCCTCTAGCAAATCCGTCAAAAGTGGACAAAGCAGAAAAATCTCAGCGCACGGTAGATGATAATGCTTACGACCGAAGGGGAGTACGCATAGGCCTACTCTTTAATGTCAAGCGGCAAATGCTGAAACAATGTGAATGTGGTCATCGGCTATATGAACAAGAGCTCTCGATGTTGGGCCGATATTGTCATGCTGTAAAATTCCTATGAACAGGCAGTGTATGTTTGACCGCAGTCAGAGAAAACTCTTCATCAGAAAACTACAAAACAACGTGTCAACAGATCGGTCGACTATCTCTGGTAAAAATAAATAAATAAAATTATACATGTTTACGAGTCACACATTGACAAATTTGTCTTATGTGACCATTACAGCTAAAATCACTGAATTATGAAATGCAAAAGTGTGTACGGCATTTTTTCTCTAACCGTTACAAAAGTGAGAACGTCGTAGTTCTCAAATGTGTTTGTATTACAACGGTAGCCCATCTAACAAATCTGGAAAAGTGGAGAAGCAAAGATGTTTAGCACATACACGCGTACACCGGAGATGTTGCTTTATTTGAATAACTTTTTTTTTTTTTTTTACTTTTATTTGAAGAAGATGGCCGTAGGAACTGATTGTGTTGTGTTTTGTCAAAATAATAAAAAATGTTCGGGGGAAATGTTTAATCATTTTTCTTAAATGAATAGAATGCGCTCACCCCGCGCGAGAGTTGGCATGGACTTACAGGATTCTTAAAACAAAATGTGATTTGCGTCATCGGCTATCCGAACACGATGACTAAATCTAACGGAGTAATAAAAATATCATTTACAAATCAACAGTTAACAAAAAATAAATACTTTAACAATTGTATTCTGAATTCTATATGCGTTGTAAACGTTAGTTTTCTTTCTTAGTGGTTTGGTCGCTAGAATACACAAAAGGTTATGGATAAAATGTATCTCACAAGAGTGTGGAAACTTTAACGAGTGTACCGTTTGATTTGTTTAAGTTGTAATAGTTTTAAGTGTAAAACAGCTAGACTTCATTTTTGCTTCGATGCTTCATGCGATCACACTTTTGGACAGACACAAAGTTGAGCTAAAAGAAATATCTCAAAGAGAAAAAACTGTTACTTAATTTCTTAATTTTCATTTATTCCTATTACGATGACGCCGCACAAAGATCGCATAAAAACGTACGGTCCGACAAACAAATTGTGAACGGCCATCCAAAATCTTGATACGGCTAAATCTCGAGGTGTAAGAAAAATGTGATTTACAAAACTGTGAATTGTGATTCTTAGTGAAACACCCTTGACATGATCTGTTGGCATCTACAAAACAGTCAAAGTGTATGTTTTCTGTTCTAGGTAAGAACATTTACACCGAGTGTTATAGGCCGGGTAAATAATTTGAAAATAGTATTTCTGTCGAATGAGAAAAGTTCAGCGTACATTTAAAATTTTTTCTGATGTAGAAATTATGTTTCTGCCAAACACATCCAAATAGAAAGAGTTTTCTACTCGTGTGAGAAAAGCACTCGGGTGGATAAATTGTATGAAGAGACGGTTTGTCATCGGTTATTTAAAAAAATAAGACGATAGACGGTGTGCCTTGCTTTAGTGACACACAATGTGTTTAAAAACGTTTCAAATTGTAGGTGTAATTATTTTAGTGACTTTAAGCAAGATGTATATTGGTTATTTTACAGTACGCATACAATCTACAGGATAGAAGGATGGGGATACAGTAAAATACAACTATAAACTTTAAGAAAAGTTAACTTTCATTAGACTATTGTAAAGGGATCTTACAGTAGGCTAAATGAAAAGCACTACGTAATAAGGCTGTAGGGCAAACAACTGATGGAAAACACGTTGGGGGGATACTGTCTGTTAAATATATTGTTTTAAATAAGGAATATAATATGGATAGTACTTTTAATACAAAACATATAAAATAGAACTACAGCCTGTTAGATGTACAGGCGGTCATTTTAATATTTTTGCTTTTAAATGGAGGTATTTTGGGACGGCTAAGCAGAGGGCCTGCAAATGTCTTTCCTGCTCTGTGTCTGAAAGTACCGTGGATATGTGAAAGGTTTACGACCGTATCAACGCACATAAATTACATCTCTAGGACGCGTGGGTCTTTCCTGAACCATCTTTAATGGTTGAATACCATCGAGGGTCTTTCTTCTAAAAGATAAAACAACTTCATCTAAACTTCACAGTCTATACTGTGACAAACAAACGAGCTCCTCAGCATAGATTTAAAGCTAAATCAATATTTTTTATTTATTTTTAAAACATACAGAAAGACTTTGGCATCATGTTTCATATTGTGTGTGTGTGTGTGTGTGAGAGAGAGAGAGAGAGAGAGAGAGAGAGAGAGAGAGAGAGGGAGAGAGTGTGTGTGTGTGTGTGTGTGTGTGTGGGTGTGAGGGAGAGAGAGAGCGAGAGAGAGAGAGAGAGAGAGAGAGAGGGAGAGAGAGAGTGTGTGTGTATGTGTGGGTGTGAGGGAGAGAGATGGTATGAAAACTTTGAAGATGGTGCTAAAAATAAGAACTTTAAAGAATCTAAAGTGATTAATGCATGACGCATTTAATATAATATAATCATATACATGATATGATATAATATGATATAAATAATTTTTTATTATATAATATTATATAAAAATATAAAATATTTTAGGTTATATATATCATCATTTTGTTGAATTAAGAATCAACAGACATCAGATGTACTGGGGGTACTGATTATTAAAAAACATTACATTAATGTTAGCTTTGAAATAATGTACACCATTGACTTAGATCATGCGGTCTGGAACTCCACCCTCGCCTGCGCGGGGTGTGTGTGAAGCAGCCCCTCGGGTCTCACATACATTTCACTACGAGGACCTGTGAGATTCTGTTTATGATTTAATCATTTTTATTTTATTTTTTAAGTCGTATTATTTTATTTTGGGGATATTTCATTCATGTTTGGACATCTCTCACCGGTCTAAAACTGTAAGGGATAATTTTTTATATGTATCATCAGAAATGTTTATTGTATATATACTATGCTATCACATTTAAAATAAGTTATCTTTTAAAAAAAGAAGAGTATGGTGTGTTTTATAAGTTTGATTAACTTAAATGTTGAATACTTTTTTGTTTAATGAATTGCTTTAGTAGCCTGATGTCTTTATATAATTATTTATTTCCATATTATTTAACCCTGGAGTCTGAGTGGGTTTTTGTGGGACTGGAGATATTTTGGCAGCCCTCAGACGTCGGTGTTTTTCATTATCCTAAAACGTATTAATGGCTAAAAGTCTGAATATCCATAATATGTGATCAGCATGATTGTACATGTCTGTAATTTTGAGAAGGCTGCGTTTATGATTAGTTTTTGTTTAAAATATGTTTAAAACGTGTTTGTATATGTTGTATAAGTATTGGTTGAATACATGATTAAAAAATGAATGATAAATGATTTGCTTTGGTTTAGTAACATGTCTGTTACTGCGATGTGTTTTATAAGTTTGATAAACACGTAAATATCTCTATCAGCAGATGACTGCGTAATCTGCTTAACATGAAGAAAATTACAGGAATTACATGAAATATTAAGACGCCATAAAGACGCCATAGACGGTAAAAATAGCATAACAGGCTTTGATCAATGAATAGTTTTTTTTAATTTTTATTTCTCTATCAGCAGATGACTGCGTAATCTGCTTAACATGAAGAAAATTACAGGATGACATGAAATATGGTTTAAAGTCGCCATAGACTGTAAAAAATAGCATAACAGGCTTTGATCAATTATATATTTTTTCCCCGATCCTGGTAAAATATATATTTTTAGTGATGACTAAAACTATTGTAAATGTTTTGTTTTATATTGTTTGCGAATGTATAATGTGTTTTTATTCATTAAAAGAAGAAAATAAGACTTGGAGACGAATGTGTGTACACAGGCATTAGAGGGAGAGAGAGAGAGAGAGAGAGAGAGAGAGAGAGAGGGGGGTACAAGAGATGCTAGCCGCGCACCAACCGTAATTCATAGGTGAACCGTCAGAAAACTGTCAAAATCATGGTACTCCCGCGTGAGATACGTTTGGTTTTAATTAAAAAATGGCTTTGAAGATATTATGATTTTGTAGTAAATTCCGACGAGTGTGCACTGTGGCGTGAAAACGTAGACAGTGGGGACACAGAGGGTCAGGATCAAAGGTGTGTGAAAACATCTCTTTTCTGCTCTCAAAAAAAAAAAAAAAAAAAAAAATTGGATCTTGTTTTATCTGAAACAGTCGGTTTCAGTATTTTTTTTTTTTATACAGTTTAATTTATAACCTTTTTTAAAAGAACAGAATGTTTTTTCAACCTTGGTTAAATCGCTTTACATTATATAAATTATAGAATGTTTTATATATAAATGTGAAATAACTAAAATGTGTTTTAGATTATATAAATTATAAAATGTTTTATATATAAATGTGAAATAACTAAAATGTATTTTAGATTATATAAATTATATAATGTTTTATATATATAAATGTGAAATAATTAAAATGTGTTTTAGATTATATAAATTATATAACTGAAATGTTTTTCAACCTTTAATTGTTTTATATATATAAATTATAGGATGTTTTATATATATATATATAAATGTAGAACACACCGACCCCATTTATACACCGCTCATGAATGTAATGGGAGGGGGGAGAAGCCGTATAACCACACACACACACACACACACACACACACACATAACCGTATAACTGTGATAAACTTCAAACAAACTAACTGACACAGAGTTCAAACAACCTAACTGACACAAACTTCAAACAAGCTAACTGACACAAACTTCAAACAAGCTAACTGACACAAACTTCAAACAACTGGCACACACTTCAAACAAACTAACGGTCAATAGGGTAAAACTTTCTGTCAAAACCACATGATCGATGCGTGAGGAGTCTTTCATGTACCATTATAATTTAAAACTAATTAGGTCAATAGGGTAAAACTTTCTGTCACAACCGCATGATCGATGCGTGAGGAGTCTTTCATCTTCCGTTTAAACTAGCCGTCAAAACCATGATTTAGAACTAATTAGGTCAATAGGGTAAAACTTTCTGTCAAAACCGCATGATCGATGCTTGCAAAGGTCATAGGTTAACCCTTGAAGTCGGAAAGTTCCGCCCATCCATCATAAGGTTACCGGAAGTTCAACCTGTCAAAAGGTCAAAGGTCAAAGTCATAAATCATCATGATAGGTAGTGCATTATAAGAACTACTTATAATCCTGCACAATATATAATATATATTATAATTATAATAATATAATCCCACAGTTACTTTGACAATGCAGTCTCTTCCTTACCATAATAAAATACATAAACACTGCGCAGTTTAAATATGTAGTAAAATCTGTGCCATTAAGTGTTATCACTGTACCACGTGATGTTATGAAAAACATTTTGTTTGACGTAGATATTTGAACATGAGTGAAGTACATAATAAATACAAATACATTGCAAATGCAGAAACATTTGATTTTGTGTCGAATGAGAGACCCAATGTTGGTTTCAGTTTCGTTTTGTTTTAAATTAATTTGTTTTGGCTTGTTGTCTGTATTGTTATAGCTTCTTATAATTCTTGTTCTTTTCTAAATACTGTTAATTGAAAGGATTGTTGCGGAGTGAGGGAACTAAAATAGTCTAGCTATGTAAACTGTAATCCGGTACTGATTCCAAATTACATGACAAAAATTATAGTTAGTAACATAATCCATTACATTAGACATTTTAGATAATCTAATCAGACTACTTTAGATTACTTTTGACCTAACTTGATTTAAATAGGATAATATTCTACCATATTGACATAAAAAATATAAAGAGTAATATATACATATATATATATATATATATATATATATATACATATATAATTAATTTCACAAAGCTTGTCAGAACATTCTGTTTTTGCTTCACATTGGGTTATTATTAAATCAAATTATGTGTATGATTATTATTATATAACTAAATGATCTGAAATCATATAAATTATATGTATATTAATTATATAACAAATTAAATAACTCTAATAACAGATTTAGGTTAAATAAAGATGTCAGTCTTTATTTTTTTCTTTTTAGGAAACAAATCAAAGAAAAAAAATAAACTAATTCTGTTTCTAATATTCTGTATGTTGCTCAAAAGCAAAATATATATTTTGTCAAGTTTTTTTTTTTTTTTTTAACTATTCTTTTAAAAATAACACATTTAAAAAAAAACAAAAAAAAAACACGAGTTCACATATCGCACCTAAACACGCGTGGAAAAAGTAATTAGAACTAGCTACTAAATTAGTTAAAAATGCCTATCCATATACAGCTACACAGCAAAAAGTCCAGTGTTAAATTAACTCTCACAGAGTTGATTTCAACACTTTTTCAGAGTTTATATAGCTCCACACTCTCCGGAGTTAAAATAACACTTTCAAAATAGTTAAATATTTAACACAATCCCTGAGTTACCAATTTGTCTCCAAAAAAGTGTTAAAATAACATTAAAAGGGATACAGAAAAACAACACTGTTCAGAGTTGCATGTTTTAGGTGGTTAAATCTGTACAGTCTCCAAAGATATACAAAATAGTGTTAAATAAACAACAGCACACAAAATATTTGCCAATGACTTGTTTATTTGTAATTCTCACCTCTTAAATATGAAATCAACTGTTGACTGTCTAGGTGCTCTTTTTGACAAATAAATTAGCATTCTGTCAACATCATACTACTCTCAAATCTCTAACCCTGGGAGACTCCATTTTACTTTCATCAATGTTATACACTGTTGTCTGCAGGAATGTGTAAAAAAGTTCAGAAGTGCACCATCATAGGACAAATTTAACTCAAAATGTGCCTTGAAAAGTTCATCAAATGCTCCAAGGGAGCGGTTTGCCTGGCATGGGATGAGATGCTTATCCAAGATGATGTAGAAGCACTCAGTCTTGCTTTTCTGGCGTCCAACAGCAAGGAGGTAGGGATGCTGATGCTGGATGTTGTTGAGGGGCTCCTCCAAACTGCAGCATGACTAAAATTAAAAATGAACATTGAATATTAGACACAAACATAATGTCCAGTTAGAAAAAACAACAGTATAAAAGTGACTGTTCAAAGAAACTCAACGGCTGAATGATTTTAAATCTCCATGTTAGAGCAAACCAAAACACAATATTAAAATGTCAATACCTTATGAAAGATTACAAGTCTTTCAGCAGCATCACATGGACTGTTTTTGGAGACTTCAATCCTCCTGGTGATGGTGGAAGGAGATGTATCAGTTAAAGAAGGGATGCCATTTCCCGGTCGCAAACTAGAGACGAAATTCACATGAAGAAAAAACTAAACAAAAAAACAACAACACATGAATTAATTATTCTAAACCTTCTAATTAAATATTTTAAGTTGAAGAATAGAAAGCATTTTAAACATTCACCTGGTTAATGTAGTCTTTTTAAAGATTTTATGTAGTGCAAGTTATTTATTTGTTAATATTGAAAACATCCAATCTCATAGGTTCTGAAGTTCCTAAATTTAAAAAAAAAAAATTCATCAAAACTAAATATATTGTAACTGTAACTGCAAATATAGCAGATGTGTAAAAACAAGCAAATCAAATACGACTTACTTGTCTCATGAAGGTCACTTCCTTCAGGACATTCTGCTGAGAGCAAAAACTGACTCATCTCTGCTGTTGAAGTAAGTTGCTTGGTGTCTTTAATGACATTTGGCCTGAAGAATGTGTCCCTCTTCTGAAGCAGCCTGGAGGATGTCTCAGTGTCAAACAGGAGAGTGAAGTCTTGACCAACCTTTAAGAAGATATTAAACTATAAACAATGTTCTCAAATTGAATTCTTGTGAAAACATGTTATTCCAAACTTACCAGGCCTTTTGTATCTATGAATCATGGGAAGGTGGAGAGGATATCAACACTAGAGCCTGGATCTTTAATAAGCTCTTGGTGATGCTGAAAGGTCTCTCTCATCTTTTGGAATATTAGGGAATTCTCTGTGGTTTGGCTGAGCAAAGACATGGCCTCTCTGCAAGAACTCCCATCAAGTTGCCCTTCAAAATTAGTAGCTTTTTGGCATTTTGGGCCTCCTGGAGAAACATCATGAGGGCTGTCTAGTGGCAAAGATCCTCGTCTCATCTTCCTGTGGACTGTTTCCATATGCCAAGCAATGTATCCTATGTTGCTTGCAGCATCATAAAAGTGTTCCTTAAAAGAATCACATTTCTATGTCAGATATCGATATCATAACATTGCAATTATAACATGAAAGGGTCATGCAGACGATGACTTACGTAGCCTTTCTTGGAATATGAATCTTTGAAGGAACAGTATCACTATGCAAACAGCATACTGTTCTCTGATAGCTTAAGTAGGGAGTTGCCTAAGAGAAGATATCAAATTGGTCTTAATTTATACAATGGTCATGCAGCTAATTTTTTTATAAAAAAGTTAATAATAATAAATTAAAATAAAAAATGACCTTGGTGATTCATTAATTAACACAGACTCAAAGGGGTTAATTTTTTTTTATATATTTTGGATAATTTTCATTTCTGGGCGAACAGAACCTTTAGGACACAAAAGGACATAAAAAGCTTTGTTCTAACCTGTTTTGCAGACAGTGCAGATGTGTCCTCTTTTCTTTGTCTCTTGTTAGGGACCTCATGTAAGATTACAGTCGATGCACTTGAACTGTTGCTTTTGTCAGACTTCTCAGACATGGAAGACAAAGAGTCTGAAAATTCTAAATAAAGTATTAAAATATTACAAATATTGTGATGACCAGCACAAGAATCAGAAATAGCCAATGTATCATATTTATCCAGAGTTGCTTGATAACACAACATAAACATTCAATAAAGCTCACCATCATTTGGTGAGCCAATGAGGTCGCTGAATATTTCTGCATCGACTTCTGTCCCTGTTGCATCCTTGTATGTAACTTTTGCATTAGGTGGCAAGCAAAATTTCTCAATGACTGAAAAAAGAAGAAAAAATTATTTAAGTTGACGCCCTTTCTTGCTTCACAACAAATGTCTGATCCGAAAACATGTTTTTTTTATGATGCAAGCAAAATGTAAATATGAATAATTTTTATTTTATCAATACATCCCCTTCTACAGAAAATTATGTGATAAAGGCAAATACAGAAATGAGGCAACAACACAATAAACAGAATTTATCAGATTTTAATCAAATTCTTAGTTATTTTAAAGGAGTAAGAAAAAAAAAACAACCTTTGATGTGAAATTGCATAAAGTTAAACCTCTCTTAAATGCAGTCCAGCTTCACATACTTCTGCTGTTCGTACAGTATCTTAGCTAGCTAACGAAGCTAATCACGTCGACGATGGCAATAAACGAGGCTTTGTAAAAGATCGCTCGTTTTATTAATTCGGTAAAGCATATTTATTAGAGACCAAGCTGTTAAATCGAAAAGCTCGAGCGTAAACCGCTGCCACGATGTACGTTAACTTGAAATGTGGAAGCGTTGAATATGATTCGCGATCCCGCTACGAACTCCCGAACTGACTCATGATTCTCAATCATTTCAGAGCTGTAACAACAATACTGTGAAACCATGATATGTTTGCTTAAGGTTATCATACCATCAAAATCTCATACCTGCCCATGCCTAATAAATATATATATTTCATTTGTTGTTATTAACATGAAGTGCATTAAACATTACATCAAGGTTTCCCAAACTAGGGTTTGTGACTTTAATAAAAAGCTAATTAATTAAATCATAAAAAAGGATACATTAAAATAAATAATTTTAAAACCAATCAAAATAAAATCTTACTAAAAAAGTTTAACATTTCATTTGTTTACCTGCATGTCATGTGGACATAACCAACATCAGAGAATCATGAACATGCAAATGTGATAATTATTAAAATATATATATTTTAAATCTCAGGGGTACTGCAAGTAAATATATTTGGTGAAAGAGGATCAGATGACAAAAGTTTGTAAATTTGTGTGTTTTAATGTGTTTGAAAGACAAACGCCTTCCAAATACAAAGTAACACATGGTTAAATAATCAACAGAGTGATGATTCAAATAAAATCAATGTGTTCATCAGTAGTTGATGCAATGTTGAAACACTTCTTAAACCTGAAATGATTTTTATAAATCAATCTTCAAATGCTGTCACTGACAATGCAACGCTGCAATTTGTAAATAATGGAATAACTATTAGTGATTTCACTGTCATCATATTTTTCTTTGTTTCACCAGTTTTCATATTATAGACAGACTGAGTGCATAAGTCTTTGGTGTTATTTTATATAATAAAAAGCCTAATAAATCAGCACATTACATGAGATTAAATAAACCATGTGTATGAGTCCACATTCTGTTGCTTTGTGTTTACTGGTGAAAGAGCAATACCTGAAACACAAAAGTACATTTCTCAAATAACAACAAACTTTACGATTATAATTTAGAGCAAAAATAATTCTGATGGGTTTAGCCGTTACACAACCTGACTAAAATGCTCATACTTTTCATTTTCTTAAACTTGACTAAACAAAAACAGGACCGGGTTGACTAAATATGATAATTAAAATGTACATTTGAGTAAAACTAAGACTGAATTAAAAAAATGGCTGCCAAACTTAATACTGCTGTGCGGTTAATTAATAATAATCTTACTGCTAAAATGTCAAGTTTTCATTGACTAAAACTAGACTAAAATGTGGAGACTTTCAGTCGACTAAAACTAAACAGGATAAGGTTGACTAAATATGATAAAAACTAACAAGGACATTTAACTGGTTCCTTCATTATATTTCTATACACTTCTTCTAATCTCACACACTATTTAGGATGATAGTATGAACATTGAGACACAGGGCATGTCTTTATGAATGGAGAACTGAATCATTGACTCAAATGATTCAAAATTCACAAACACGAATCCTTCAGTAACGAAACACTGCTGTGTGTTGCTCAGAGAAGCGTTTGGAAGCGTTTTCATTAACCAAATGGAGCAAAATCAGTCAACTTTGACAATATATCAAATATAAAACTAAAATGTATATGAACTACTCGTTTTAACACTTAAAAATGTCAAATTTTCAATTGTGGTTTCCAGGGAAAACTTCACTCTATAATTTAACAAATTTGCAAGGTAAAAATAAAGCACCACTGAATTGAGTTGAACTGAATGTGTTTTAGTTTTTTGTTTTATATGAAACATGGTTTATCACAGACTAATGAATAAATGCTGTTGTGATAGTTTCATCTTATAATGTCACAATAACTGATAACCGTGTTGTTTTCTGATCTTCACAGCAATAAAATGATCTTAATGTGTCAATGAACAGATCTGAAGTCATCAGTATAATGAATGAGGTGAAAACAGGATCTATTATCATGAAATAAAGAGGATTTTGATCAGCTGATAATATTGATGAGTCTCACACTATAAACACTCATTAAACAAGACATTCAGGATCAGCAGCAGATCAGCTCACTTTATTCTGACTGTTTGCTGATAGAAACACATCTTTATCAAACATTGTGATTTGTCCTAATGAATCTGAACACATTTAATGTTATTTACCGCATTCATAACATCAGAGTATTTCCACATCTTACCGTTTTCATTTAAAGAGTTTGCTCAAAACAAAAGGTGTAAATCACGAACTACAGTACTCACCTCAGAAAACCGCTGAACTGAAGCCATAAGCCGCGTTTCCACCGCAGGAACTTTACCCAGGAACTAGGGACTTGGTCCGGTACTTGGTGTGTTTCCACCGAAGGAACCAGGAACTAAATAAAAGTTCCGGGTAAAAAAATGCCCCCCAGAAAGTCCCTGCTGGCGAGGTGGTACTTTTTTAAAGTTCCGGAACTTTCGGGGGCGGGACTTTGGCGCTAAACATGCTGATTGGTTGAGTTCACGCAGCATTGGTTGAGTTCAACCACCATTTATTCGGATCAACATTTTCAAAATATTACTGTTATTGTGTCATGAAATGAAATTTTAAAAGTATTTCAGGCGAGAATGTAGTTGTTTGAAACTCAAATCTGTTGTTTGTTTATAAGGACAGCGCCTATTTAAAAATGTGTTTCGCCGATCTCGTAGACGATGAGCTCCACTCGATCAGCGGGAGCTCAGTCCTCATGTATCCGCAGAGAGCAGCCTCTCCTGGGATAGACCTTCTGATATGCCCCGCTGGCTCTGATGTGTCTTTAGTGGTTAAAACATAACATATAATTCAGCTGCGGGGTAAATCTAACAGGTTTTCTTTGGTCTGTATTCAATTTATCTATATGTAAAAATGAAAATAAAAAGGCAAGTCTATATAATATTTCTTTCATTGTAATGGCTGTATATAACGTTACACTTATCCCTGAATTAAGTACGTTTCTGCAGCTGTTATTATGTTTAAATGAAAATGAAAGGAGGCAGTGGTATTTTATATCCTATTTCGTTTTATTGTAAATATACTGAGGGGAAAATTGCAGTAGCCAAAGCGATCTGAGTTCACGCAGCATTGGTTGAGTTCAACCACCATTTATTCGGATAATTTTCAAATATCACTGTTATTGTGTCATGAAATGTAATTTTAAAAGTATTTCAGGCGAGAATGTAGTTGTCTAAAACTCAAATCTATGGTTTATTTATAAAGACAGCGCCTATTTAAAAATGTGTTTCGCCGATCTCGTAGACGGTGAGCTCCACTCAATCAGCGGGAGCTCAGTCCTCATGTATCCGCAGAGAGCAGCCTCTCCTGGGATAGACCTTCTGATATGCGCCGCTGGCTCTGATGTGTCTTTAGTGGTTAAACATTAAATATAATTCAGCTGCGGGGTAAATCTAACAGGTTTTCTTTGGTCTGTATTCAATTTATCTATATGTTAAAATGAAAATAAAAAAGGCAAATTTATATAATATTTCGTTTCATTGTAATACACATTTCCCTGAACTAAGTACATTTCTGCAGTTATTATGCTTAAATGAAAACGAAAGGAGGCAGTGGTATCTGATATCATATTTCGTTTTATTGTAAATATACAGTAGGGAAAATTGCAGTAGCCAAGACGAGCTGACTGAAGTTATCAAGTATCATATATATATATAGTAGTTACGCTGCTGTTTATAGATTTACCGGACTTGCGTAGTTGCAGACATCACACTCCCCAGTCGAATGCACAAAGTCTGAACCAACTACCGAGGATGCAAGTCCAAAATCAGCGTACTTTTTTTTTTTTTTTAATCAGCGGTACTTTGTATTGAGAAACGCGCGCAGACCTACGTCACCAGTCTATTTGCCTAATCTACCCGGTACTTTACACCGCGGTGGAAACGCAGAAAGCAACAGGTCTGGGGGGAAAAAAGTTCCTGGGCAAAAAAGTTCCTGGTACAAATGTTCCGGGTAATTTCGGTGGAAACGCGGCAATAGACAGTAAAAGAAATGGACACAGCGACCCCATTGGAACTCAATTGAGACAAATGAAGCCCAGTTTTAGCGTTTTTTTTAGCACTTCCGTTTCTGACGCGCAGACTCAAACGAAGCTTGACGACGTCAGCAACCTGTCTGACAGATGTAAATCTTCTAAGTGGCTGTGCGTGCAAACTGCCATCGTTAATCTTGCAGAGACGGCGAGCTTGAGCGGGGAGTTCTTTGGCGTGAGTGAGCAGGAGTAAGTATTCTGATTAATTATTTTGTATAGTATTTTAAACTGTAACGCCAGTACGCCATATTAAGTTAATTGTCTGCGAGCTTCTCCACCTGTCTGTACGGTAATGCGACAGAGAACCGAGTGGTTATGACGCAATCGTTAGCCTATTTTTTACAAAAACTGTTTATACGGGGCCATAATGTAACATAGAAGGTAATGGAGCACTTTATACATTGTCGTGTATCTTTAGAAATAAATAATGGACAAACAGAGTCTTTAAACGCCTCAGATGTAAAGTTATTCGCTGTCAAAGTGACGCCAAAATGAATGGGAGTCAATGGGAATGCTAACGCAAGTGAAGTTCTGCTAAAAGGTGGCAGCCCCCACCCGACTTCAACTTCCGGTCGAGTTCCTTGCCCCTTGACTGAAGCGTGCGCGAGTGCTGACGTCATCGGCTCTACTTCTTCTTCTCTGGTGTTTATTTGCGGATTGCAGCCAAACTGTTTCATTACCGCCACCAACTGGAATAAAGTATGAATCAGGATTTTTCTTGTAGGAAAAGCTTCTTCTTCTTCTTTTGATTTGATTGGTGGCTGATTTTAAAGGTGCATTAATGCCACACACGAGACTGGAGTGTGGAGCAGTGTATGACAAACTAGGACATTTAGAAATTAATATTATTCTTTCCATCAATCCTGTATGTTTGGGGGTAAATCATGAGATGTTTGAACACAAGTATTTCCTTCTTAAAGCTTCTGAACATTATCATTTACAATGTCTGTCTTTATTTGAATCATTTCCCTTTTTTCCTCATCATATTTCCTCCTCTTAAAATATTCCTCAAGATTGTTCTCCATAAACAGCTGGAGAAGGTCCACAGCAGCACGAGAGCTTCTGCACTCTTCCTTGCAGTAGATGAGACTAAGCTCTGTCTTCAGCTTACTCTCACTGAGCTCTGGATAGACCTTCAAAGTCCTGCTCAGTGCAGGACTTTGAAGGCCATGTGTCCTGTTCAAACCTGTCTGCTTGAAGCACAGTGACACTAACAAGGTGTTTGTGAAGGAGAACTGGTCCATGGTGTGTGAGAGTATGGTATCACAGACCTAGAGAGTGAAGGAGGAAAACAAACATGATGCAGTGATCACAAAATCTCAATTCCAGCTGAAACAATTAAACATGAGCAGTTTTAAGTTATAAAGGGATGGATCCATAATTTCTCAGAAATTCATACACATGGACAAGAAATTCTGAGTAAATAAGTCAAGTTTGATGAATTTCTGCTGCTCAGGGAGCTAACAGAGATGAAGGCTGTAATACTAATGTTGTCCACTAGAGGAAATCACACAACAAACTCTTTTAGATCATAATTTAAAGACTGTGAAAATGGTAAATAGTTCACTTGTAGTAAAAAATGCATAGAAATATTTATTTCCCAAAATGTAATATATTACAATCTCGAAAATACATACTATCATTAATATTTTTATATCCTAATGATATTGAAAACTTATGTCACCAACTATGACTGAATATATGGCCAACTAAAGGAAAGTGAATATAAAATGTGAATAATTTTAATGTATTAAATGGAATAATATTTCTAAAACTAGACACCTAAAGATTCTTATTAGAAAAGAGACATGGCCTTTAGAAGTATATAACTGTATCATCTACAAAAGCCACTTGTGCTTGGACCTTTAGTATTGACACTTCTGGCTATATTGTATATAAAAAAAAAATTATCTTCATATCTATAAGAGGGAGCTATCAAAATAAATAAATACATAAAATATTTGCAACAAATGTAGCTGTATTTTTTGAGTTACCTTCTATGGGTAATTGTAAATGTCTTCTCATGTCTTTGATGACTTTACGATACGTTTTCTTCAATATTTCAGTAACTTTAAGATGTAATCCTCTGATTAATCCCAATATATCTACAGATATAAACACGTTACATTTACCAAAAAATGTTTTTAATTCTTTTTTTTTTTATCTTCTGTGTGTCCTGCTGGAACTGCTGGATGCTCCTCTTAATGTGAACTGAATCTATGTCCTTCTTCTGGAGCTTTAGCATCTTTTTTTCTTCATCTGAACACCTTGTGAAGGGTATTGTTGCAAAGATAAACCCGAGTTTTCTTTCATTTGGAGATATTTGGCTGCTTCCACATTGATCAGAAGCTGTCAGTCAAATGACAATCTGCTGACAGAGTCTGAACACAGCATTAGATGAACATTTCAGTAAACGAGCGTGTGCTACAATCACGAGTCATCCTATAAGATGAGATTTCAGCACTTGACAAACCGACAGCGACTCTAAGCAGCTCTTAAAGCACAGATACTGAGATTGTGTTAAGTGCATTTCTGAGAAACACACGTGAATCAATAACGATAGATCGTAAAATGACTCAGAAAATGCTCTTAAACTCTCAGATCAATCGCTGTCGAGAAACCCGGCCACTAATGAAGCATCTGATAGCAGGTTTATAATAAACGGGATTTAACTCATCATTTATCCCTTATTTTATTAATACAGCATAACATTAATATTAGGACTTACACAGTGTTCGAATTGTGTCAAAGCTCTTCTCCCTAAGCCAAGACTGAATATACGGGTAAGCGTCAAACATCTTGAGAGGGGGGCCATTAATGTCAATGAAAAGTACTGCAGAGAGGCTCCTGACTTGAAGGCGATTCCTTGCATCTGTGGCAGTGGCATTGAGGACAGAGAAGCCTCTTTCACATTCAGAAGAACTTCCCAGGTATGTTTTGCTAGCAGTCAACAACTTTTTGAGAGACTGTGAAGAGAGACTGTTGATGATGGCTTGGAGGAATAGGAATCGATTTACATTTTCCTTGCTTGAACGTAAGGGCACTTGTTTGAATTCTCCTACTTTAACAGCTTCCGCCGCTTTCTCCATTGACTTCCCTGGGGTGATCTTGAAAGCCTTCAACACCTCAATTGTCATCTGTATTTCTCGTGTGGCCTCCATAAGAGAAGTGCTTCTGTTCTGATAAAATAAAAAAAAAAGACTAATCTAAACTAGATCAACTTTGAAGTTGGCTTGAAAAAGTTTGAAGTATTTTGATAGATAGATCTGTGCAAAAGATGCCTGCTCCCGGGACGCCAGACTGTAAATCCAGCTACAAAGTTGAGGTATGAATTCACAACCATCTGACCCTCAAATAGTCAAAAGCCACTGGGTGGACCTGAAATTAAGAAACATAAGCAATAATGTAACCTACAATGCAGTATTTCAATATAAAATGTAATCTTAATTACAAGTTTATCAAATTATTTAAATAACTAATACATTACCTAATAAAATCAGCTTCAGAGTCTTGAAGCATCAAACATTTCTCCACTTCAGCTGCTTTTCTTTGCACCTACAAGAAATAAAGAAAATAATTTTGATTTCTTTAAAGCATTATGTAAATGTGACCAAAATTAACACCCAAAAAGGAATATATTTTAGAATACACAAACCATTATAAATTATATAATTTATAATTATCAAAATTAATTTGACATGAACCAAGAGAAATGAACTAAGAGAAAACATTACCATCTCCAGCCGCCAGAGGGCACTCTACGCTGCTCAGTTCTCCTGTAGTCTACACTGAAGACATAGAGCGCCCTCTCGCGGCTGGAGACGGTAATGTTATCTCTTGGTTCTTGGATCTAAATAAATGCGATTTATAGTCCAGTGCGATTTACCGTATGTTTTTTTCCTCATCATGACATATTTTTGGACTCATAGTCCGAAAAATACGGTACATAGATGTATATTTATTAGAGTGGGTAAACAAATGCCACAAAATGACTTTAATTTGCCTCTTTGCATTGAATTTAAAACCCTTTTCTCCATTTAACCTTAAATACTACACTAATTTTATTAGGCTATACATAATAACGGAAAATAGGATACAATTCATAACAAAAACGGTTGATCTGCATGTTTTTCTTCGGTGTAATAATCAATGCATGTGTGGAAGGACCACTCTGTCAGCCAATCACACAGCGACCTCACTCCCACAGTCTGTAAATGTAAATATTTAAATAAGTTCTGTAAACTCAAAATTGTTGTAGTAAGGTGAACTTTAAAATGATTGCGTTTTCAAGTTCCCAGCATGCTTTGCATCAGAAAACAAGGAAAATAAATGTAGAAATTAAGTGTTATTTTGTGTGTTTTTACACAAGATTCACATAGAGGGACTTAAGTTAGTACTTAAATGTTGTGTCATGTCAGAACTTACAAAGGTTTCTATTATGTTGTTTTTGTAGTGTTACCGTTGTGGTGAAGAGTAGAGCCTGTGGTTAGGTTTAGGATGGACAACAATAGACTGTATTTGAGGGTATTTCCTACATTATATGAGTTGAAAAATAGAGAAAATTTTGAGTGAAGTACTCTCTAATTATAAGTTGAGAAATATCAATATTTATAAGATAACTGAGATAATTTAAGGCAACTGGAAATGTAATTTTTAATGTAATGTAATTTTTAAACTTAAGAGTAGTGATGGGATTTATGGCTCTTTGAGGGGATCCGGATCTTCGCGATCCGTTCCTTTCAAAGAGCCGTTCAAAAGAATGGCTCTTTTGGCTCTTTTTAAATATTTAGTCAGTTTTAAGAAGCCAGCTTGGGGGCATCTCAGTTTATCCTGGAAATAATCACTGGGAGGTATTATGAGGTGAGATTTGTAGTCAAATAATTAAAGCTCAGATATCACACACCAATATCTGAGTTTGAATTATTCTGAAATATTGATTGTTACCTCATTTCTCATGTGTGGACTATATTCCATAGGGTTGCACAAATCCCTCTGCTTAGACAGTGACATCATTATTTTGATTTACCTTGATTAGTACAAAGTGTGTGTGTGTGTGTGTAAAACTACGTTGACTTATGTTATTCATACAATACCTACTCACAAATAAACATAAAAAACAAAGCCGGCTGCAATGGATTTCTGTGCAAAACAGCTTTTACTACAAACACTTCCACACAAGAACATTGTTATCACACAAGAACATTTTGATAGAAAACTAATTTTTTTTTAAAGTAGATAAAATTAGAATAAATAAAATGGAAATGTCTACATACTACATACTATTACTACTGTAAACTTTGCAAATAGGACATCAGCCCCTTCAAGTCAATGAACAATAACAAAGTGGGCTGCAATGAATGTCTGTGGAAAACAGCTTTTAGTGAAACATTTCTATACAAGTACAGTATCACAAAAGAACATTTTTAATGATTTTAAAATAAGTTTTAAATGAACACAAAATGCAATGTAAATGCATGCACAACTAATAACTAATATCATCACGCTATAAAGGGTTGGCCTGCGCTGGGTGCGCCCCTCCCCCTATAACTGTTCTGTCTCCTGGAGGAGCTCATTTGTATGAACACGCATAGGAAAAAAGAACGATAGAAAGAACGGCTCCTCTCCAGTCGCGACTCGGCTCCCATCGTTCATGTTTATGAGCCGTTCAAAAGAATCGGTTCGTTCGCGAACGTCACAACTCTACTTAAGAGTTCTGTGATCTTATTAGGGTTTACAGTGTATGGTAACAGACACTTACAAATATATATATTTTATTGAACTAAAAAATATTAAGTTAATTTGAAGTGATCTTGTCGGGTTTTACAGTGTGTGTATGACAGTCCCAGTCATAGTTGTTTGTCCTGCCCGCTATCTGAAAAATAAATCATACTAATATGCTGATTTGCTGCTCAAGCATTAAAGTTCATTAAGTTCATTTGCTGACCATTTGACGGTTTCATTTAGATTCATTAATAAAACTAAATGGCCATTGCTTGGATTTAATTTCTATCCAGATGAAATCCTGAATGACACACTACACACTGTGTATACTGTACTCTAGATACTCAACTGTCTGGTGTATGAATATTATAAGATTATTTTATTAACATCTGAGTCTGAGCTCTCCGTTGTGAGGAAAGCTGACAGTTGACTCATGAAGTGTTTGTCTGTTTAAGTCGAGCATTATCCAGAGAAGATCTTGACTTCACTGATGATTAGCTGTTGTTCTTACACCCTCACCAGAGAAAACATCTGGACTCAGACAACTAGACTCCAAGATCAACAAGCAGAAAACAGAGATGATAACACTGAACACCTCAAACCCCTCAGCAATTAAAGTACAGGAGCAGACCTCTGTAGAAATGAGGAGTTTGTAGACCTGGGCTTCATCATTAGACATGATGGAGGACAGACAATGACATCAAGAGACGCATTAGCAAGAGCAGAAACAGCTTTATAACACTGAACAATATGTGGAGGTCCAACACTAGAATGACTCTGTATCAGAGCTGTGTCCTTTCCACCTTACTTTACAGATCTGAATGATAGAGAACGACAGAAGCACTTTACCTAACTATCAACTTTCCACATGATGAACCTCCAGAATCCTGCAGATCTTCTGCTCCAAAACATCTCTGACCAACAACTACTCATGCGGCGCAATTAAGAAAGTACAGCACCTTTAGAAATATATTAACTGATAAAAAAAAAAAAAATTAACCTGCTGTACATATAATGGGAACATTTCTGTTATTATTCATTAGCTTTTTATGCTTTATGTTTCATGTCTACAAGTTAGCCTGTATTTAAAACAGTTTAATAATACTTAAAACAGACAAGTAAACTTTTCACTTGTTTTTAACTGTATGTGGCATTTTATTTACATGAAAATTTAAAAGTGTTAAAAAGAGTAAATGTGTTTGAGTATTTAGAGGAGAGTGAAAGACACAAATGCTGTTAACTTGTGAAGATGTTTAGTTGATTTGATGAAGGAGAGACTCCATCCACAGAACAAAGACTATATACTGGATATATGTACATTAACAACAGACACACAACTAAATAGAAAGTAAAACAGAATAATAATGTGCCGAAAACATGAGAAGTTTCACACATTGTAGATTTGCTTTATATCTTGTGACACATTTAAGTGCTGCACTTGACAATCACATTTAAACATCTGAATCATTATGAATGAGTTTAATATAAATATTATTAAACTGAAGAGCCAGACAGACTCATCTGAGCTTCTTCCTCCTCTGTTCCAGCTTTACATTAAACACAATGATCATCTGCTTGAATACTAAAGCAACATGAATCATTCAATATCATGTTTCTAACACACATGCTGCATTATTTGATTGTAAAGTCAGAGCCTCTTCACCTGTATGGATCACATTTACACATTTATCACACATTTATTTCTCCTCATAGACACAGTAGTGAAGCTCTTCTGTGGATCTTCAGCTGATGTTTACTGCTCCTCTCAAGAACACTTCACTTTATGAGATACTGCATTCATCAGATTTCGGTGATTTAACTCAATGAGGTATTTCTTG
Organism: Carassius gibelio; assembly: GCF_023724105.1. Taxonomy (NCBI): domain Eukaryota; kingdom Metazoa; phylum Chordata; class Actinopteri; order Cypriniformes; family Cyprinidae; genus Carassius; species Carassius gibelio. Next base: position 5,076,785 of record NC_068417.1, on the reverse strand, counting down.
TGATTGATGGGACTTTCGGTGATGGATCGCTATCAGAGACTTTTGGTGATAGAACCAAAGAGAAGATAATCAGAGTTCAGTGAAACAAATTAACAATTAGTTACTATACTTCAGTCACATTTTAATAAATGACAAGGAACAAACACAAATGTGATTTAGTCTTAAAACACAACTCTTTCAGTTAAATGTGTCACTAGTTAAAGCTGTTTGTCTCTAGTTTAAACATGTTTGTATTGGTCTCAGTAAATAAGTGAAATGATTGCACAGCTCGCTGGAATACTGGATTCTGATTGGTCAGTGGTGACATTCGGAGGTGTGTTATTCATTAGGTGTGTGTCATTAGCAGCAGAATAACACACAGTCATCAGTATTTGAGTCGGGCGTTTCTTTGACTTCTCTCGTATCACAGCACCGCGCTCTCACTCGTTTCATTCAAACACAACTGCTATTAGCTTGTGCCTCAGTTACTGACTGGATTTACCCTCAAACCAAACCACAGGAGATTCCTGTTAATAGTAGACTTGAGGAGACATTGTTCAAAGTGTGTCTTGTTGTTCAAGTTGTTGCTAACTGAGCAGAAGTGTTTAGCTGAATCTAAATTGTGTCTAATTCTTCACTTGTGTGTCAAGAAAGCATATAATAAGTGTGATAATGCAGATGCAGCCGGATGTTATCACAGAATAAGTCTCTTCAGGAGGACACAAGTCCTGATCACCCTGTCGGGTTTATTCTGTGATAACAAGCGGCTGGAGGGACATTATCTCTTACAGAAAGTAAGTGTAAAGTAATGTGACGTGTTGCTTGTCAAAGTAAAAACACACAAGAGACAGAGACATTGATCATGTGATGTTGGACGACTGTGAGCTGAAGCTGAATCTGCTCTGATTTTACCAGCGTTTTCCTACAATCTGAACAAATCTATTTCAAACTCTAATGATTCACTATTACTGATCTCATTAATAAAGCAGCTG